>NC_091060.1:10406270-10707728 GCF_000393655.2 Nicotiana sylvestris
AGGATGGTTTGAGGAAGAAGATGGGGGGGGGGGTAGACAAAATATGAAATTTTTTATGGGCTTCACACACGTTTTGTGCGTAAATACGTGAGTGCTACCTGGTCAAAAGTAGTGTATCTTAGACACACGTTTAAAATGTTGAGTGTGTAAAAAAAAATTCGTGAACGAGAGGTGTGTAACAGGGATTTCGCTGCAAGGTTAATGGGTAGACTATGTATTTTGCCATACAAAAATTACCAATTAGTTTTGGCATTCATAAGCTCCTTGATTCCCACTAAATTATTAAATTAGTAAGTCATAAATTCTTTCATCAGTGATGAATCTCTTCGTTCCCACTAATTTATTAAATTAACTTGGCTCTACAATATTGGTTTGTTAATTTGTTGGCTATAAATAGTCTTTTGTCTATGCAAAGTTTGGACTAACTTGAATTGAATTATGTGAGAGATAACAGGGTTAGTGTTACTTAGGAGATGAAAATATAATTATTGGAGGGTTCTTATGTGACGAGTTAAACCAATTCTTATCATCTGGTTATAATTCCTATCCAACATTTCTCTACAATGGGTTTAATTGTCACGGTTAAGCCTAACTGTCAATGCATTGTCAATTCACGTCCAACTTTTAAAGCTGCATGTTTTGTCCGTTTAGGCTGGAACTTAAAATGCGTCTCAACAGTTGAATCATGAACTCTCCATTTTATGGCCATTAACTTTCCACCCTCATCCCAATGAGGAATTCGTCTAAAGCAAGTTTCAAAGTGAACCCCCTTTCAAGTTCAATCGTTATTGTACAAGCTTATAATTTGATAGTATAAAAAAAAAGTAGTTATATTCATCTTGGCACGTTCATATGTTTGGATATTACTCCAAATAAATATTCCTCTTATTCTTGGAATTGACAGTTCTGAATATATCCGCGATGCTTTGACAATGACAAGGATTAATTCATTATTTTAGTATATGAATTATGAACAAATTGTGTGAATCAACAATGGAATCCCTAACTAGACAGAGTTGAGAGAAGAGAGAATTAAATGAGCTGAGCTTTGTATTTCAAAAAATGAGGAAGAAAAGAGTTACTGTTACATTGGCTAACTAGCTAACTACATATAGACACCTCACTTCACTAACACACACACACATATACTGTTAACAAATTGTGATATTAATATTCTACTATTGTACACCAATATCTCATGTAATACCCAATTCATCACTCCCCCTCAAGCTGGTGGGTGCAAAAATATTGAGCACTCCCAGCTTGCCAACTAGATACTCATGTTGTGGCCTTCCTAATCCCTTAGTCAAAACATCTTCTAGTTGCTCCTTTGAAGGAATATATTGAGTCTTCTCCAGTCCTTCCTGTATTTTTTGTCTAATAAAATGACAGTCGATCTCTACATGTTTTGTTCTTTCGTGAAATGATGGATTTGTTGCTATTTGTATTCATCCCTACTATCACTATGTACATATACTGGAAGTTTCACTTCTGTTCCCAATTCCTTTAGCAATGCCGTTATCCAAACAACTTTTGAGACTGCATTTGCTATGCTTCTATATTAAGCTTCAGCTGAGCTTTTAGAAACTGTGTTTTGCTTCTTGGGCTTCCATGAAACTGCAGACTCTCCAAGCTTGATTAGGTACCCTGACACTAACTTCCTAGTGTTAGGACATGAGGCCCAATCAGCATCACAAAAAACATTAATCTCACTTGAATATTGACTGTTCAATAAGATCCCCAGTGCTGGATCTTTTTTAATGTACTTTACCACTCTTATAGCTGCTGCATGAATTGGCTAAGAGTCTGTACTGAGAATGCAATGTCTGTTCTGGACGTAGTTAGGTGTAATAGCTTTCCAATAAGCTTCTGATATTGGCCTGCATCTTCTAACATTTGATCTTCTGTTGTACCCATCAACTGATCCAGTTCTGGAATTGTCAGCTTGACATTTGTCTCTAATGGGGTCCAGGTTGGTTTTTCTCCACTTAATTCCAATTATGATATTATTTCCAATGCATACTTTCTTTGATTGATCAGAATACCTTTGTTGGATCTGTTGAACTCCGTGCCAAGAAAAAACTTCAATTCACCTAAGTCTTTGATCTTGAAGGCCTGTTGTAAGAAGGATTTGGTAATTTCAATCAGCTGCAAGTTGTTTCCTGTAACCAACATATCATCGACATATATTAGTATTACCACTATATCTGTTCCATTCCTCTTGATGAATAATGAATGGCCTAAGTTATTTTGCTTGAACTCAGCCTGTAACAATGCCTCTGTCAGCTTTAAGTTCCATTGTCTGCTTGCTTGTTTCAGACCATAGAGAGATTTTACAAGTTGACATAACAATCCAGACTCCCTCTCACTTATAAACCCTGTGGTAAGTGCATGTAAAATTCATCATGTAGGTCACTTTGCAGAAAAGCATTATAGACATCTAGCTGGTGGACTGGCCAATTATGCATGGCTACCAATGAAAGTACAGTTCTCACAGTGGTAATTTTTACTACAGGGGAGAAGGTCTCATTGTAATGAAGATCCTCTCTTTGTTTGTAGCCTTTGTCTACTAACCTTGCTTTGAATCTTTTCACATCACCATTGGCCTTAAGTTTGACCTTGTAGACCCATTTACAACCTATTGATGTCTTCCCTTGAGGCAAGGGAACCATATTCCAAGTCTTGTTGTCTTGCAGGGCTTGAATTTCAGTTTGCATAGCCTCAAACCATCTTGCATCCTTAGAAGCTTCCTGAAAGGTTTTAGGCTCAACAACTAAAGAAAATACACCCCAAGTATGCCTGATAAGAAGGAGAAATATTATCATATGTGACATAATTGTTGATAGGGTATAAAGTAGTGTTTCCTAACTTCCTTGTGGTCACATAATCTGTCAGCCAGACTGGTTCTTTAGATTCCCTCTGTGATCTTAGGGTATTAGGATGTTTGTCTTCAGAAGGTGAATCTTGTGCAATGTTGTCTGAACTATGTAAATGCTCAATATCATGGATAATGTCTTCTGCATTATCATGTAGCACATGTAGCTGCTCAGTAGTTGTAGCGATAGGGTCATCTGTATTTCCACCTTCAAAACTAAAAACATCATTAGTAGTATTGGGAATACAAGGTTTGATTTGTTTCCTAAGATCATCATTTGAAGCATGAAAAGGAAACACAGATTCCTTGAACACCACATCTATGTTGACAAAGAATTTGTGCCTATCAAAATCATATAGGATATACCCCTTAGTGACACCAGAATACCCCCATAAAGACAGCCCTGATAGCTCTACTAGCAAACTTATCTGTCCTGGGTAATGCACTTGCAAAACAAAGGCATCCTAGTGTTTTCAGATGAGAAAAATGGAAGGCTTCCGACCAAAGAACAATTCATATGGTGACTTACCATCGAGTGCCTGTGATGCTAGCATGTTAATAACATATGTTGCAGCCAGAACACAATGTCTCCAGAATTTTATAGGGATATGACTTTGAAATTTGAAAGCTCTTGCAACTTCAAGCAAATGTCTGTATTTTCTCTTAGCCACACCATTTTGCTATGGTGTACAGACACATATTTTCTGGTGAACTATTCCCATAGATTTACATAAGTCCTGCATAGCTGAATTTACAAACTCTCCACCATTGTGAGACCTAATTGTCTGAACTATTCCATGGAATTGTGTTTGTATCAGCTTAAGAAATGACTTAAAAACATTCATGACATCACTTTTAAATTGCAAGAGAAAGATCCAAGTCACACAAGATTAATCATCTACAATTGTGAGAAAGAACTTATTACCATCAAATGTTGGTGCACTGCAGGGTCCCCATACATCTAAATGCAATAGTTGAATTTTTTAGTAGTTTTAGTACTGCTTAATGGAAAAGGTTGTCTCACATGTCTTGCCATTTGACATATATCACAACTATCTATTACAGATTTGCAATCCTCCAATTTATATCCCAGAAGCTCCTTCAAAGATCCTCCAGATGTATGCCCTAATCTTTTGTGCCATAGAGATATGTTATCCTTTGTTGTCTGTACACTTAACCCTTTGACTGTTGGTACATTGCTGTCAGATTTAAGAGAAGACTTTGGGACTAGTAAGTAGAATCCATCTTTCTCTCTACCAATCCCCATCACTTTCCCATTTGAGAGGTCCTCGAATAGGGAAAAGTCAAGGTAAAAAAAGACAAAACAATGTAAGTCTCTTGTTATCTTTGATACTGAAAGAAAATTGTATATAAACTCAGGAACATACAGTACATCTTGCATTTCCGCAGTTTTTTTGATTTTACAATTCCCAACATGTGACACAATGGTACATTCTCCATTAGGCAAGTGAACTTTTTTGTCTCTAATAGGGCTAATGTTATTAACATTTGTTAACATTACTAAATCATCTACCATATGGTTAGTTGCTCTTATATCAACTATCCAATTTTCCTTTGCTATCTTAGCCATAAAGGAGTAAGTTGTACTTGACATGTTAGCCATTACATCCTCTGGAGTATCTTTGTTGAGAAACTTCATAATCTGGCCATATTGATCTGTTGTGAGTTGAGGTGCTCTTTGCCAGTTTCATTTCTTTATTGCTTCTGGTATTTCTCCTCTTCTATCATCAACACCTGCAAAATTAGGATTAAGATTCTCAACATGAACATTATATGCAGTGTTTGTGTTCCTTTCTTCTTAGTTTTGAAGTCTTGAGGATAACCAATTATCTTGTTGCATCCCTCTTTTGTATGGCCCTTCATGTGACAAAAATCACATTGCACATTCCAGCTTCTCTTTGGTTTCTGATAGTTTTGGTAATTTCCTCCTTTACCAGCTAGTAAAGCAGCTAAGTCAATTCTTTTACCAATAGTAGAAGTATTAGCCAATGACCTCTGACTTTCCCTTTCAATAAGCATTGCATATGCCTTGTTGATACTTGGTGTTGGACTGGTCATAAGAATTTGACTACGAGCTAGTTCATAGTTGTCATTTAAGCTCATTAGAAACTTCAATACCTTCTAGTTTTGCATGAATTTGATGAAACTCTTTGAGCTAGCACAGTCACATGGAGGAGGAACCATCCTGTCAAATTCATCCCAAAAATTTTTGAGCTTAGAAAAATAAATTGAAACACTGTCTGTTCCTTGAGTTATTGTTGCTATGGTATTTTGTAGTTGATAGACACGTGATGTATTCACCTTATTAAATCGTTCTTTCAGATCTTCCCATACTTTTCTCGCATCCCTCATATATAGTATTCCAGTAATCAATTCCTTCGATACTGAGCTCATAATCCACCCTAGGACAATGACATTGCATCTATCCCATTGATGACATAGTTTTGTATCAAAATCCCCCCTTTTTAGAGTACCGTCGATTAACCCTAGCTTGTTCTTTCCTAACAGCTGGATCTCCATCGCACGACTCCAGGTGGAATAGTTTTCTGAACTAGTCAACTGAATTGAGATGATGGGAGCTCCGGTGATGTCCTATGGGTGAAGAAACTGAGGGTGATTGTGGTCAAGATCTGTCTTCGCCTCCATTGTTAATTCTTACTTAGAAACTGCAATTCGAAGGTTGAGATTACTATGAATTAAACAGAATCGACGGATTCAACTCGCAATCGCGATTCAGTTTTGATACCATGAACAAATTGTATGAATCAACAATGGAATCGCTAACTAGAGAGAGTTGAGAGAAAAGAAAAAATGAGCTGAGCTCTGTATTTCAGAAAATGAGGAAGAAAAGAGCTACTGTTACATTGGCTAACTAACTACATATAGACACCCCACTTCACTAACTAACTAACCAACTCCCATGATATATATATATATGATAATATTCTACTGTTGTACACTAATATCTCATGTAATACCCAATTCATCAAATTAGATATAAAGTGAGGCATGACCTTTGTAAAGTATGCTTTCTCTTCAAATCGATTAGTGTAGATAATGGATTAAGCTTTCTCTTCAAATCGATTAGTGTAGATAATGGATTAATATTCATTATGGCAAATGAATATTCATACGGAGGCTGAGATAACAGTGATTATGGACGCAAGTTTTTTTTTTTTTTTTGCCGTCATACATTTATGGACTTGATTTGTGTAACCTTGATGAACACGGACACAATGGGTCAATTTGGTCTTTCACAATAAAGCGATTGATAGAACTTTCCATGAAACGACTTATAATTAGTACGTTAGGTCAGAAATTTTGCAAGAATGTTAGGGTGTGGATGTTAGGATATGAATCAGTAATGCAGCAAGTAGTCATTATATTATGGCCAAAACGTACCATTATTGATACATCAATAACAAGTTGGAGCTAGATAAAAAAAACTGCCCCAAGTTTTTTTATTTAAAAAGGAAAAAGACAGAAAAAGAACCTCAATAGCTAGGTGTATCTCTGCCAAAAAAAAAATGACATCAAGTCCTAGATATTTTAGCTAGAAAATTAAAACTTAAAAGCATTATTTCTATACCCAAATTGCATTAGCCCTTATGAGCAATTGCTTGAGCTTGCCTCTAATGTTGAGACTCATTATCTCATTAGAACCACCAACCAATTCATTTCCTATGAACACAGCAGGCACACTTGTTTGACACCCTAATTCAATCAATGCCCTCTCCAATTCTCTCCCATTCTGAAGTCTATCAAGTTCATAAATTGTAGGATTTGCTCCGAAATTTCGGATTAACGTTTCAATAGTGTGAGACATGCAACAAGTACTTCTGCTAAAAATCACAACTGGACTTTGTGCTCCCAACTTCATAACCATATCCATAATGTTTAAGTGATCTTTGGTGAAAGAATTGTATTGGATGAAATTTGTGTAGGCAATTTACGAGCTAGAGAATAGAAAGCTTTGTGTATTGAGTTTCTTGATTTGATATGGTAACCTGAATTGGAGAGAGCTATATAAAAGGCTTAAAGTGGTTAGATATTAAAGGATGACAATTTTCCCAAAAGGCGAAGTGGGTGAATAATATCCAAGGTATTAATTTTCTTCGATTATTTGTATGATAAATGCAGCTGCATCACATTCTACAATCTTGATAACGAAAAGAGAATATAACTTCCTTTGAAATATTCGCAAACGATCTTGAGCACTTTACATATCTAACGTAGATAAACTAATTAAGCTTCCTATATTCTTTCAAGTCTATACGTTACGGGTTCGATCCATGAAATCAATCACTGATACTTGAATCAGGGTATGATATCTACATCACACCTCTCACGGTGTGACCCTTTCTTCGATTCTGTATGAACACGGAGTGGTTTGTGCACCGGACGGCTCTTTACAATAATGCCCTCTTAAAAACATGCAAAAGGAAAAAGAAAGTTACCTTTTCCTCAGCAACTAACAATATCAGAATCTTATTTTTTATTTGAGAACAATGAAATCTTTTCAGAATATATACTTATAGCTATAGCCTATAGGCGTGCTGTTGAAATCAAGTCCACATTTTATCCGTACCGAAAAGGAGGTACTAATATACCATAGAGAAATTTGGAGGCCTCTCCTAGTTTGATCGATAAATGACTAACTTGATTCAAATTCCTTTTTTGGAATAAAGCAGATCACTTAATCAAGAAAGAATGTAATGCAGTACTCATGTGTCAGACTTATCATCAAGTGATCAAATATATTCTCTCTACAGGAAAAAGCACCCTTACTACCTCGAAAGGTCGCATATCATCGTAGTGTTGTATTTTCCCTTGTTAAGATATTCTTCCCTCCAATTCATCTTATTTTATGTGAAAGTTGTTTACCCTTAAAATGGATAACAATTAAATTATACGCGGTTTAAAGAATACGTGATTTAATTTAATAAAAATGATCAAAGAACAGTAAGTAATTAAATTAAAAGGAGATAAAACAATCAAATCAAGTATGGCGAAGTATTTAAGTCTGGCGTTAAACTCGAATGCTAAAAATCGGTTTCAGTCGAGCCCTCAGAAAAGAGCTTGATTGCAACAAAATAGATGATCAATTTTATCTGCGTGCCAGTAATAGTGTCAAAAAATGAAAGGATTCTTCTCTTTATATAATAGAGGAGTTTTAACTCTAATACATGTCTAAATAAGGTAAAAATCCTCTCTTTCCTTTTCTCTCACGAAAACACAATCTACAACCAAAATCGAACGTGATTCGCGCCGTAATATCCGGCTGATGGCGGATATTTCGGCTCTCCATTTTTCTTCTTTAACCGTCTTTTCCTTTACCCTCGATTCTTCGTATCGCTCGAGCTGGAATCTCCCTGGGATCAGCCATGCTCGATTCCAGACGTATCATTCGTCCGCTCCTGGTTCCAATCCACGGGCACCCTCAGTCTTACTTGAGCTAGAAACGAGTAACGTTGTTCCTTGTTTCTCAATGGAAAATTAGGGGTAACTTTATCCCCGATTTTACTTGTACACAGATAGTCCCCTCACTTCTCGGAGAGTAGATTATAGGAGCGATGGGAAGTAACTTATTGACCCCAGTTCCTTCTCTCACACTCCATGAGCAAGTTGACGAACCGAACGTCTCATCGGTTACGTCGCTCTGATTTTGAATACGCATCAGCCGCCGATTTATCATCCTCAGTAGTTATCAAATTCGAAACGCCATGCCACATTACTAATTTCTTATAAAACTACCGGTTTCCTATTTTCACTTTTTTACTTTCTGATTTCAAACTTCCTTGAGTTACCCTCGAGTTTTTCATCTATTTATCAATCCTTCAAATTTTCATAACATGTTCTTCACATCTTCATATTTCATCTTCTAACTTTCATATCTTGCCTTCAAATCTTTAACCCTTCATATTTTCAGATAAAGATGCCTAAGACTTCAAAATCGGTACCACAAAATACTGCACCGACGACTTCTTCCTCGACTACTGGCACCGAGGCAACGCTTCCGATACTAGCCCCAGGGCCTCCCCTTACATATTTTATCCCTAGAGGTTGTTCCATAGATAACAAATTCAAGGTCGAGAAAGCCTCCGCACAAGGAGACCGAGGTGAGGAAGCATGGAGGTACGTTTGCTCCATCACCGAGGAGACATTTAAAGTTGTCTGAGAGGACTGGAAATAGGAAGGCAATGACATAGTCATTCCCAGTCCTGATGAGGACATCACGACACACGTGAAATGATATTTAAGTGAAATGATACGGGGATCCTCGAGTTCTGTAAAAGGTACAAAATCTACCTTGGGCAGGTTTACCCATCCTCTTGGAGGATCGTGACTCTCCTCCATTATTTTGCAAACAACACGGAGGAGCCTCAACTCACTGTCGACCACTTGCTCTGAGTTTACAGTCCCAGAATTTTCCTAGGGGGGTTAATCAACTTGCTTGTCGGGCAAAGAAAACTCCCTTCTCCTACATAGACCAGGATATGGACCAAGGTTCGCAGGGTCGGTTTGTTCGGAGACCAAGGACCTCATTTCTTCCAAGTTCATGTCGTTCCCCGAGAAGTGGAACCCAAAATATAATTTTACTTCTTCTTCAGTCGCAAAAGTACTTTCTTGTATCTACTTTTCGTTCTCATGACTTGTTTTATTTAACATACAGTTGTCGCCCGAGTCTCGAATGTGATCCCGCATTTTAGGGAGTGGGATGAAAACAACTCACATATCCCAAGCATGAGTGACATAAGCTCTCCATAGGTAAGTGCGAAGCTCGTTCTCACCGTGAATGCCCCCACCCCCTTTTGGTTGAATTATTTCCTGGCCATTTTTTATTCTGTCATTGCTATGACTAAGTTCGTTTTTCTTCTTTTTTTACAGGTTTGCCTAAGACCACCAAACTTCAGAAAATCACTGATGTCATAGCCTCAACCCCGCCTACAAAACCCTCTGTTTCACTATAGCCCATTGTCTAAGCTGCTGTGAAGAAGGAAGAGAAAAGAAAGAAAAAGAAGAAGAGATCCCTTGACTCCTCGGCCGCTCTTGCTGAGGCCAAGAAGAGGAAAAGGATTATGCTCAGGGTAAGAAAGAGCACCAAAAAAGCTTCGGGTGCCCAGGTCCCATATTTCAAGGCTCTTCATAGGCTCAATGACTTTTCCGAGGATGACGGTGTCATGGAGTTCATCACTCATGAGCCGATCGATGCTGACCTAGAGTTGGTGGCCCTAGAGGGGGATGCTCCAAAGGTTGAGTCCTCCTCAGCTCGATGGCTCAGAGAAGAACAAGTGGATACTGCTTTGAAAGAAGCCCCTCTAGCCCTAAGGAGGGCTGCCTCTAAAAGCGCCGTAGTCATCCACATTCAGGAGTCACCGCCTCGTATGGAGGCCATTTTAGATGATGCTCAGGCCATCAAAGAGAAAACAACCGAAGCATCCCGGGTCATTGATGATGCCCTTACTTATTTTTTAAGGGCGTGGATGTCGGCATACTGGAGGATTACTACGACTTTGGCCTCCTAGAGATCTCAAAAAGTGTCATGTAACCGGTTTCAGGTGAGCCGAGTTCGAGTACAAAGCTCAAAAAATAGTTTTTCGCCCCGAGTATGGACCCTGAACGGAAAAAGTCAGCCATGTTCACAATACCAACGGTTACTAGCATGCTATTTAGAAAAGTCAGAGTGGCTAGCTATCTTCGTTCCTTGGTAACCGAAGAAGACCAATAGAGGATGAACTAGGTAGACAGGCCAAGCCTTTTTTCAACGACACTCAACATGCACTGAATATGGTATACCTTCTTCCTTTTCATCTTAATGAATTCCCTATACCTTAACGGTGTTTCAATGATTTTCTTTCTTTATATCTCAGGTCTCAGTGCTCCATCATGAAATCTTTCACCGGTCCAGGATGGAGGTAAGTCACCTCGAATTCGATCAAGAAGTATTTCCAGGAAACAAAGATGTACAATGTTCTTTATGAGTAGAAGGATGAAGTCCTTAAGGACATGGTCGGCCACTCTGGCCTCCAAGACGAACTGGAGAAAGCCTAAAAGGAGTCATTGAAAGCGAAACAGGACCATGATCTTCTGGTTGAAAAGGTAAGAGTGGTCGAGATCGACAAAGAAATGTTAAACACAAATGCTAAAGCTGCAACCTTGCAGGTCCAGGAGAATGTAACTTTGATCGACCAGCTTAGATCCGAAATCGACAAGGTCAAGGCTCAGTTGATGAGATGAGGGGAGAAATTGATCAACTAGCATCGGAGTGGGATGCCACCGAAGAGGACTTGTCATCGACCAAAGTGCAGCTCCGAGTGATGAAGAAAAAGGCCGGCAAATGGTCTCAGCTGAATGAGGAGCTCAGGGCGAAACTCACCTCGGTCGTTGCAGAACGTGATGCTCTTGGCCAAGAGTATATTGCGCTGAAGTCCAAATTAGAGGTGGCTTTGAACGAGGTCTTGGAAGCCCAGGACATGTTGGCCCAGTATATGACTGATATTGAAATAGCCGACACCATATTATAACGAAGGATGAGTACATGAAGTGGCTATCTCAGAGATAGGCTATCAAGGAGGTCCAAGACCCGGGGATCGACCTAGCAGTCGATATCAAAAAGGCCAAGAGGCTCGAAGCTGAGGCTAATGTGAGGTACCAACCTGAGGGTTCGGATAGTGAGTTGGGCTCTGATTAAGACTGGGCAAGAAATGCCTTAGCTTATTTTTGTCTTTTCTTGAATTTGTACGCTTTAAGAGCCGTTTTCTCGTGCCTCTACAAATATCTTTCGGTGAATATATATATGCATTTTTTTGATGATTTAACAAACTTCATATGAGAACCAGATAGGGAACCTGATACAAAGCCTCTTCGTTCTCAGAATAACAAGTCAAATGTCTAACACAAGTTCCAATAAAATCAGTTAAGGGAACGACAGAGGGAACAGATGGATATTAGTTTCTCCGGTTACAGTACAAATCAACTCGTTATAGCTGTTAAAGCTGCAGCACTGCACACGCAATAGTGTAGCAATCACTGTTGAAGCATGTTGTATACTGGACACTTGCTTGCATCATCCTAGTGACCTCACTTATATATTACCAACATGAGGTAACGGATGAGATACACTTGCATACCCTAAAATATATTTAACTCTCAACTGTGCAGTCGCCTTCATTTACTCCAAGGCATTGAAGAACAAAGCAACAACATAACGAATGACCATATTCCAGCATTGAGTACATTGTGTATCCTTAGTATTGTTGTATATTTATTAATCTTATTCACTTGTATCTCCTAGTCATCTTACTTAGAAGCATCTCGTCGGATACCTTTGTAAATCCTTTGTGTTTGTGTTTGACTAGAGTTAGTCAAAGTGGTTAGCATTGTAATAGAGTTATTACAAAGAGGCTTACAATATAGTTATTACAAGTCGGTGAGGGATTGCGAGATTAAAGGTTACAATAGGTTGTAATCTAAAGTTGCTCGGTTAGAGAAGTTGAAATCCTACGAGTGTAGGTCGTGGTTTTAATCCCGTGAGCTGAGAGTTTTCCACATAAAATATTGTTGTGTTAGTTATTTATCATTGTATGTGTGTTTTATGGGAACTGATACAGAGCCAGGTTCTCTATACAGTTTGGTGGAATCATAGTTTACATCATATATGAAATTACCCTTCAGCTACATATTGTGTCATTTAACTTTTCTACATTTGCTTATGTTTAGGACTTAGGATATATAACTTGTGTATCGGACTTAATAAATCATCAATGCTTTAGCATAAAATTTGACATTGATTAAATTGTTCAACTCCCAAATCCCAAATAGGACCTGGGTCAAGTAACGACACCGAGTTGTTTTGACATTGAAGAATCCGATAACAAATAAAATGAAGTTTTTATTAAATATTCAAATGATTTATCCAGACACAGTTAATCATTGCCAAATGTGGCTCTTTTTATAGTTGTAATTCGAGACTGATTGATTTGATCAAATCGAACATAACTTTTTATGGATGTGTAAGGACCTTGCTTTTTATATGTACGAACTCGGACGTTTTCGACTCGTTTGAATATCGGGGTCAAATCTCCAATGGCTTCGTACCTTAAGTTGGCCATAGCTTTTCATATTTAGGCCCTGCCTTGTGTGTTTGGTGCCTTCGGGGTTCAGTAACTCGATTCGCCTGGCCTGGCTTTTGGACAGCAGCCCTCGGTTCGGGACGACTCTTAGGCTTAGGGGTCTTTGAATGATTAGGCATGGTCTCGTGGACTCTTATTGCCTTCGGGGTTTCATGCCCCGGTTAATAATGGCTCGTAGGCTTAGAGGTTTTGAACCCAATATTTATTCTTAGTGACATAATTATAATATTACTCGTGTAAGCGTGAACCAATGAAGCATAGAAGGAAAATTTCCCACTTTATTACTTTAAATGAAGAGAAGTAATTGAAGATACAAGAACTATCCGCCACAGAGAGAATAAACTATACGGGCACGAATCGTTCGACCGTTTGACCCTTACAATAAATCCTACTATTCAAGCCTTGACTTTCGATGTCGAATAGCTTTGTTTTGAAATTTCCAAAATTAGATCTTTGGTTCTTGATCAGGGTGTGATAGTCCCCTAGTGCTCGAGGCCGAATTTTGAGGGCTCGAACACTATTGATCCGATAAAGCTAGTCTTCATCCCTCGGTCCTAGACCAGTATCCAAACTATAGTAGCACTTTACTATTTCCTCGTTAAAATCCTTGCCGTAAAACCCACTTCTGGAAAAAATCGGACGAAGGAAAAAAGAGTACAACACGTGCTTTCAGACCTAATTATTGGACTTGACTTTGATTAAGTACCTGCACGGGTTAGTTCAAAGGATAATAAACCTCAAAGAAATTTAGGCATTCATACCTCAATAGTAGTACCGCTTCAAGTGTGCCACATTCCAGTTCTTTTGTAGTTGTACGCCATTTTTGGAATCAACTTGGTACGAGCCTTTTCCGGTTATACCAGTGACTCTGTATGGCCCTTCCCATTTCGGACCTAGTTTCCCATTATTCGAGTTCTTGGCGTATAGTGTGACTTTCCTTAATACTGAGTCCCCGACTTGGAAGTGTCAAAGGTTTGCCCTTCGGTTGTAATATCTTCTCATTCGCTGCTTTTGAGCTGCTAACCATACCCTGATAGCTTCTTGCTTTTTTCTGGTAAATTTAGACTTGTGGCCATGGCCTCGTCATTCGATATTCCCGTAGCATATCATAACATTAAGCTTGATTCTCCCACTTCTATCGGAATTAAAGCTTCTACGCCATAGACTAGAGAAAATGGTGTCTTATTGGTACTCGACCTTGAAGTTGTTCGATACTCATGTAGGACCTTGAGCAGAATTTCTTTCCACTTTTGTTTGAGTCGATCAACCTTTTCTTCAGGTTCTACAGTATGGTTTTGTTGCTCGACTCCGCCTGATCGTTCGTATTCGGGTGATAAGGGGTCGATAAAATATTTTTGATTTTGTGATCTTCAAAGAACTTATTGACTTTGTTGTCTGATAACTAGGGATTCTAGTCTTTTTTATACTATTTTTTGCTTGAGTTTTGGATTAAAAATGTGTACAAGTATTCCTAAAAGCAAACTTGTTGTGCTTGTTTGCAGTGTTTGGTTAAGAAGAGAAAAGGATGTCATAACAAGCTCAAAAAGGAGTGAAACCTGCACAAGTTCAAAGCCAAGTCAAAGCAGTGCTACAACAGGAAATCTATCGCAGACGTAGAGGACCCACCGCGACGGTGGTCCTTTTATCGTGGTCGGCGGTGGCAAGGTTTAGAGGGATGCATTTTTGGGATTGCTAGTTACCGTGGTCCGCAGTTATTTTATGCAACCGCGGTACCTCTACAGCAACTGCGGTTCTTTTACTGCGGCCCGCGGAGAAGAGATTCAGAGAGCCAAAGTTGAAGCTAAATCTAGAAGACCGCGGTCTGCGGTTGATTTTACGCGGCCGCGGTAGCCTCACGGCTACAGTGGTTCATTTTCCGCTGTCAGCGGTATCTCCGTTAGGGGAATTTTTGTCCGAAAAATTTAGCTGTGTATAAATACTTTCTTTTGAGATTTTTAGGTTATCTTATGTGAGTTGAGCACATGAACGCCGACTTTTGTCTATTTTGAGTAATTTTGTAGCTTATTAGCAATTAATCTTAGACTCTTATCTTGTAATTACAATTTATGGATTATTCTTCATCTCAATCTATGATTTCTTCCTCAGTTATGAGTAGCTAAACCCATTAGCTAGGGTTATGGCTCAAACCTAGTGGGTATTTAATGGGTCTTTTATTTTAGGGCTTAGATGTTTATGGGTGATTGGTATTTGTCCTGATTTATGCTTTCTATGTGGAATTAGTAGTTGGAAACACTAATTTGTGCCTTTTAGACTTAGGCTCTTCTTGAGAAAGAGAGCTTAAGTCTAGGAAATTCAGGCCAACAAGGAATTGGGGTGTATTCAAGAGATTAATAGCCCCAATTAAAGGGTTAAACCTAGAGATAGTAATACCCGACTTGAGCCAACATTGCTTGCACAAATTGAACACCCAATTCGGCTTGAGAAAGCCAAACGTCACTCTTACTACTGAGAGGTGTAGAGTGAGTAGCTTCGTGCATTGGCTATATCACGATCCCAACTATAACATTATTGTCCTAAGTTCTAGATCCCGTTAGATACTCACCTAGGAGTAAGTCACTTCCCTAGTGCCTCTTTACCCATTTAGAAAACCCTACAAAAATATCTACTTAGCTTAATTTCATGCATCATTAGTATAAAATTAGAAGCAATAAACAAACAAGAATGATTGGAAGTGTAATCAAGAGCACTACACACTGCTAGATTAGATAAGAACCTAACTCCAAATATTACATTAGCTCCCTGTGGATTCGATCCCGACCTTCTCGGGTAAAAGCTGCATCGACTGCTCTAGCCACTATGTAGTGGTGTAGGGTTGGACCCGATCACTGCCAATGAATTGTCTCCCATTATCACACAAAATTTTGGTTGGTATCCCGAATCAGCAGATAATATAGTCCCTGATAAAGTTGATAACCTCATTTTCTCTAACTTTCTCAAACGCTTGTGCTTCAACCCAATTAGAGAAGTAATCGGCCATGAGCAAGATGTACTTAGACTTACCAGCTTCCCACGCTAAAGGTCCTACGATATCCATTCCCCACTTTATGAACGACAAAGGGGAAAAGACCGGGTGAAGCAGCTCCCCTGGTTAGTAGATCATTGGGGCATGCATTTGGCATTTCATAGCATTTTTTATACTCTGAATCCTTTTCCATTTCGTTCCAATAATACCCGGCCCTGCTCAATTTCCAAACCAAGATTCTGCTCCCGAATGGCTTCCGCAACTCCCCTTGTGGACTTCCCTCATCACGTAATCTATTTCCCTCGGCCCTAGACATCTTGCTAATGGTCCGAAAAATGACCTTTAGTATAGTTTCCTTCAACCAAGCGAATCCTGGTAGCTTTAATTCGAAGGGCGCTCGATTCTTTAGCATTCGATGACAGTTTCCCTTTCTGAAGGTAGTCCACATATTTGTTTCTCCAATCCCCAGTCAAACTTGTTTATTTTACCTCGGCATGACCGGTCTCCATTATTGAGCTCATTAATTGCACCACCATTCCTGAGTTAAATTCTTTGGAATCCACCGACGATCCTAAATTAGCCGAGGCCTCACTGTTCTGATCTCGGGGTACATGTTGCAGTGTCGACTGTTTGAACCGATGTAATGTTATCCGCAATATATCCTAATACCTCCATATCTGGTATTCCTTGACTTTGAATGTTACGTTGACCTGGTTAATAATGAGGAAGGAATCGCACTTGGCTTCGATTACCTTAGCCACTGCTTGTAGCTAATTCTAGACATGCAATCATAGCCTCATATTTGGCTTCATTATTAGTCAATTTCACGGTTCTAATCGATTGACTTATTATGCTACATATGGAGGGTTTTAGTA
Organism: Nicotiana sylvestris; assembly: GCF_000393655.2. NCBI lineage: Eukaryota > Viridiplantae > Streptophyta > Magnoliopsida > Solanales > Solanaceae > Nicotiana > Nicotiana sylvestris. The sequence continues at coordinate 10,423,158 of NC_091060.1, forward strand.
CAATACCCAACCCAGACCCTTTCGCGTTGGAGGCACAGTCAGTGAATAGAGTCTATACCCCCGATCTAGTCCCCGAGGCAAGTAATAATTCTTTGTCGACCTCGAGGATCATGGCCATCATGAAATCAACCGCGAAGTCTACGAATATCTAGGACTTCATAGTAGCTCTGGGTTTGTATTCAATAATGTACCTGCTAATCTCTACGGCCCATTTTGCCAGCTAGCCTGAGAGTTCGACTTTATGCATAGCATTCCTTAACTGATACAAGGTCACGACACATATAAGGTGACATTGAAAATATGGTTTTAGTTTCATAGATACGCTTAGCAAGGCATCCGCCAATTTTTTTAGGTATGGATACCTCGTTGCGACATCATCTAAGGTTTTACTAACATAATATATAGGAAACTGCGTACCTTCTTCTTCTCAAACCAGGACACCACTTACCGCTACCTCGATTATCGCCAAATAAAGGTATAGCTGCTCGTTAGCCTTTGGGGTGTGCAACAAAGGAGGGCTTGATATATATTGTTTTAGTTCTTCCAAAGCCTTCTGGCACTCCGGGGTCCAAGAGAAGTCGCTCTTTTTCTTTATTATCGAGAAAAATCGGTGGCTCTTATCTAATGATATGTAAATAAATCGGCCCAATGCTGCTATTTTCCCGGTCAGCCTTTGCATTTCTTTGAGGTTGTTGACCACAATAATATCTTATATGGCATTTATCTTATCCAAGTTGATCTCTATTCCTCGATTAGATACAATAAAGACAAGTAACTTGCCTGAGCCGACTCTGAAGGCACACTTATCTAGGTTCAACTTCATATTGTATTCCCCTAGTATGTCGAAGGTTTCCTGCAAGTGTTTCAAATGGTCCTTTGCTCGTACGAACTTAGCTAACATATCGTCAATATAAACCTCCATTGATTTCCCTATTTGTTCCTCAAACAATCGGTTAACTAGGCGTTGATACGTGGCACCCGCATTTTTTAACCCAAATGGCATCACGTTATTACAATAAGAGCTGAATTAGTTACAAAAGAAGTTTTCTCTTGGTCTACAGATCCATCTGTATTTGGTTGTACCCCGAATAGGTGTCGAGAAAGCTCAATGTCTCGTTCCCTGCTGTTGCATCGTTCATTCGATCGATGTTAGGAAAAGGAAATAAGTCCTCTGGACATGCCTTATTCAAATCCTTATAATATACACACATTCAAAGTTTGTTTCCCTTTTTAGGTAAGACGACTACATTATCTAGCCATTCTGGGTATTTAACTTCCCGAATGGATCCTATTTTTAAAAGTTTGGATACCTCATCTTTGATGAATGCGTGCCTGACCTTGGACTTTGGCCTTCTCTTTTGTTTAATCGGGTGGAAGTTCGGGTCCAAACTCAATTTCTGAGTTGTTATCTTGGGTGTGATTCATATCATATCAAAGTAGGACAAGGCAAAGCAACCGACATTAGTTTTAAGAAAATCAATGAGTTTTTCCCTGAGCATCGGGTTAGCCCCATACCGCTCAAACAATATGATTTGTTCCAGTTCCTCGATCGTTGACTTGGTGGCATCAGCGTTATTGGGTGCTGCGAAATATCTCGGGACCCCGAAATCATCTTCTTCATCGATTAGACGTTTCTCCGTATTCCCGGCTCGGTCGAATCCGAGATTTATGATTTCTATTTGGTGCCTATCTCTTTGAATAATCCCTTATTTTTTTATGTTGTGATCGCGGGTGCTGGGATCACCTCTTCGATGGAGAACATCTCCTTTGCGGCCGGTTGTTTCCCGTATACTGTTTTGATTTTGCCTAGAGTTGGAAATTTCAACGCTTGGTGCAAGGTCGATGGTACTGCCCTCATGCTATGAACCCATGGTCCCCTAAATAAGGCGTTGTACCTCATATCCCCCCTAGAATACATAGAACTTCATTTATTGAATGGTTTTGGCTATGTTGACCGGTAGGGTGATTTTACCCTTCATTGTCTCGCACGCCATATTGAACCCTTTCAATAATCGAACTACTGCTACATTCTGATCCAACAGCCCTAGTTGTTCCATGACTTTCCATCGGATGATATTGGCTGAGCTACCTGGATCAATTAACATACGCTTAACTTGAGATTTATTATGAGTACAGATATTACCAGTGCATCATTGTGATATTGAATGATGCCCTCAGCGTCCTCATCACTAAACGAGATGGATCCTTCCGGAACATAATCTCGAGCTCGTTTTTATCTTGTGATAGAAATTTTAGTACATTTTATCATTGGTCCTTGTGGAACGTCTACCCCTCCGATAATCATGTTAAACACATGTTAAGGTTCTTCCTGCTCGATATACTTATTGGTGACCTTATTCTTGAAATGATTTTTGGCCCGCTCACTTAGGAATTTTCGAAGACGCCCATTGTTGAATAGGCAATCCACTTATTCTCTTAATTTCTGACAAACCTCGGTTATGTGCACGTGAGTACCGTGATATTTGCATATCAAATTATGATCCCTCTATTCCGGATCAAACTAGGATGGCCTCGACCACTTAGTTTCCTTGATGTTATCGATGGCTGATGCTATACTGCTGCATCCATATTGAAGTTATATTCTGATAGCCTCGGGGCATCTCTAACCCCGGGTGAACTGTCAAAACTATTTCTATTCACCAACCCTCGATTGTTCGGACCCTGATCATTTCTTCTATCGTTCCTGGTCGGATAGCGACTAGGTTTGTTTCACCTTCTATCTAAATTGTAAAGCTGGTATCAGTCTCGGGGCAGCCTCGACTCCTGATCCACTATTCTTTTAGACTTGTCGTTTGCTCTATAGGGATAAACCGACCTCGAGAGAGACCCTAGTTGCTGATCTTTGATAGATACATTTTGTGGACATCGACCTAGGTAACCGCTGGATACTCTACCAGATTTTGCCTCAGTTGTTGAGACACAAACGAACTTCAGGGGTTGAGTCCCTGAGTAAATGCTTGAACGGCCAAATCTTCTACAATCAGAGGCAGGTTCATTCATTCAATTTGGAATCTCGACACAAATTCCCTAAATATGTCATTGTCCCTTTGCTTGAATTTGAACCGATTCAATTTCCTTGTCTTAACTTTAATAGCTCCGGTATGGGATTTAACAAATGCATCTGCAAGAATAGCAAATAAATCAATAGAACTTGGAGGTAAGTTTTGATACCATATCATTGTTCCCATGGACATGGTTTCCCCGAATTTCTTCAACAATACCAACTCGATCTCATCATCCTCAAGGTCATTGCCTTTTGTTGCATGTGTAGGAGGACACATGCTCATTTGGATTTGTGGTCCCATTGTGTTTGGAAATATCGGGAATTTGGAACCTTTTTGGAATTAGATTTGGTGCCACGCTCGGGGAGAAAGGCTTCTAAATGAACTTTTTGGCATCTGATCCCTTTAATATCGGAGGTGCTCCCGGGATCTGATCAACGAATTGTAAGTTCCTAGTTTCTATTTGCTGGATTCCACCGTTTTATCGGTTCCACGATCATTTTCATCACCTCGAATGTTTCCACGGGTCTGGACGTGTTGGGTTCTATGACAATCCGTTCTTCCCTTAGAGTTTCTTCTCCAACCATTCAGGTTTAGCCGTGTTGTGTGTGTGATTTTGAATCTGTAGTTATGCTATGGCTTGGAGACAAGCCCTTGAGTCAAAGGGTTTCAAGTTAAACAGGACGAAGACGAAATATCTTGTGTTTAGTGCCGAGCCGAGGGAAGCGGGCATGGAGGTGAGGCTTAGATCGTAGGTCATTTCCAAGAGGGGCCGTTTCAAGTACCTTTGGTCATTTATCCTTAGAGATAGTGAGATCGACGAGGATGTCACACACCGTATAGGGGTGGGGTGGATGAAATAGAGGTTAGCATATGGAGTCCTGTGTGACAAGAAAGTGCATCTGCTACTCAAATGTAAGTTTTATAGAGCGGTGGTTAGGCCGGCCATATTGTGTGGGGATAAGTGTTGGCAAGTTAAGAACTCACATACCTAGAAGATGAAAGTAGCAGAAATGAGGATGTTGAGGTGGATGTGCGGGCACTCTAGGATGGATAAGATTAGGTATGAAGATATTCGGGAGAAGGTGTGTGTGGCTCCTATTGATGACAAGATGCGGGAAGCAAGACTCAGATGGTTCGGACACGTTCATAGGAGGATCTTGGATGCCCGGTAAGGAGGTGCGGTCGGTTGGCGTTGGTAAGTACGATGAGAGGTAGAGGACGGCCTAAAAAGTATTAGGGAGAGGTGATCAGGCGGGATATGGCGAAGGCTTCAGATCTCCGAGGACATGGCACTCGATAGAAAGCTGTGGAGGTCGAGCATTATGGTTGTGGGTTAGGAGGTAGTTGAGCATATTTAGTCTACCAGTGTGAGGCTAGGCTGATACGATTTTAGTCTTAGACTGCTAGTGGCCAGTGCTGTGTTTACACTACTTTTCCATTTTTATAGTGTCGGGCCTTATTTACTAGTTATTATTTCCTCCTTTCATCTATTTACTGGTTTTTGTGTTGTTGTTATTATTTCCATGATGGTACTGATATATTATCTCTTTTTGTATTTTTGTCTTCTTGAGCCGAGGGTCTATCAGAAACTACCTCTCTACCCCATGTGGGTAGAAGTAAGGTCTGCGTACACACTACCCTTCCCAGACCCCACTTGTGGGACTATACTAGGTTTTTGTTGTTGTTGTTGTGCTATGGCAACTTGCTAAACTTGCAACATCTCAAAAATCAAACGTATGCTAACTCCATCACCTCCCCCTTAGGGTTCCTCGATGTCCAAGGTGCCCCGTGAATGTTGTCATCGGGGTTAGTTGGTAGGTTGAAGTTGATAGCGACCTGTGAATTGGCATCAACTGGGTCAGTGGTTGGAACACCATCAGGGTCGATGAGGGTATGTTGTTTCTTGGCACCACATTGTTATTTTTACCGTGGTGTCCTAATTCGGCATCAACACGTAAGTGAGCAGATTGGGAATTTGACATATTGAATAATCTTGAAATCAAACTTCAAAGAACAAGTATAAAATAATGTGTATTATAAAGATTCGTATTAAATCACCACTATTATCCTTAGCCCTATGGCTGGTTCCAAACTATTTACCTTTAAAATGGATAACAATAAAATTTATCAAGGGTTTGAAGGATACGTGATTTAATTTAACACAAATGATCAAAGAACAAAAAGTAATTGAATTAAAATGAGATAAAATGATCAAACCAAGTATGGTGAAGTAATTAAGTCTGGCGTTAGACTTGAATGTTAAAAATTAGTTTCAGTCGAGCCCACAAAAAAGAGCTCGGTTGCAGCTAAATAGAAGAACAGCTGAAGTAGTGTAACAACCCAGCCGGTTGTTTCATGAATTACCGCTCTATTTTCCCCATTTCTGCTTCTTATTGTCTTGTTCATCTTTATTATGTGATATCGAGTTGGTTGGTTTGGGTTCGGAGAGGTTTTTGAAAGGAATAAAACACTTAGTCTCTTTTGAGTAATCTTAGGTTGGAAAAGTCAACTGGATGTTGACTTATGTGAAAAGGGCTCGAATGTGAATTTCGATGGTTTGGACAGCTTCGGGAGGTGATTTGGGACTTAGAAGCGTGATCAGAATGGGTTTTGGAGGTCCGGAGTAGATTTAGGCTTGAATTGGCGAATTGGAATTTTGGCGTTTTCCGGTTGATAGGGGAGATTTTGATACAGGGGTCAGAATGGAATTCCGGAAGTTGGAATAGATGTTGTGTTATTTGTGACGTGTGTGCAAAAATTCAAGTCATTCGGACGAGGTTTGATAGACTTTTTGATCGAAAGCGGAATTTGGAAGTTTTTGAAATTCTTAGGCTTGAATTCGATGATGATTTGATGTTTTGATATTGTTTTGAGCATTCCGAGGGTTGTAACAAATTTGAATGATGTTATGGGATGTGTTGGCATGTTTGGTTGAGGCCCCGAGGGTCTTGGGTGAGTTTCGGGTCATTAAACGTATCAAATTCATGTTTGAAAAGTTTCAGATTTTCCTTCAAGTCTGTTGCAGACATTTGTTCATTGCGATCGTATAGAAGGGTCCACGTTCGCATAGGCTTTGTGGGGAAGAGGTGGAATTTGTTTAGTGCGATCGTGAAGGTCAGAATGCGATTGCATTTGTTTGAGAAATAATGGTTCGCGAACGCGTGGTCAATGTCACATTCGCATAGGAGAGAAGGAGCTAATGTGAGGTGGTGAGGTTGTTCTATGCGATCGTGATGGTTAGACCGCGATCGCGTAAGTTAGCAAAGGCCGAGCTTCGCAATCGCGTGGAGTTTATTGCCGTCGTGTAAGGTTAGATGAGGTCAGTCAGCATTTGTGCTTCGCGATCGCGATTAAGGAATTTTAAATCGCTGGGCAGAATGTTTAAAAGGCCATTTAAGCGTTTTTTTGCCATACCATTTTTGAGTCGGTTTTGGAGTTTTTTGGGGGAGATTGAAGGGTGAATTCAAGAGAACTTCTTTGAGGAAAGATTATTGAACCTAAAACTCGATCCTATGTTGATTCTTAATTTTTTAAACATGAAATTAGTGGGATTTGAAGCCTAGAATTTGGGGAGTTAGGGCTTGAAATTGGAGACTTTGATTTGAGGATTTGAGGGGTCATTTGAGGTCGGATTTTATGTATTTGGTATGTATGAACTTATGAGAGAGTAAGGATTCTAGTTTTGTGATTTTTATCGGAATCTTAGACGTGGGCTCGGGGGTCGGGTTTGGGCCAATTTCGAGACTTTTGATATAAATTGATAATTTTCGCATGGGCTTCGTTCCCTTAGCATATATTGATGTTGTAATTCTAATTTTGGATAGATTCGACGCAAGTTGAGGCCGAGTCGAGAGGCAAAGGCGTTGTAGAATAGTATTTCATCCGGTTTGAGGTAAGTAACCATTGTAAATCTGTACCAGAGGGTATAAAACCCCGGTATATCGTATTATTTTGATAAATGAGGTGACACATATGCTAGATGACAAGCATGTGGGCGTGCATCAGTAGAGATTGTGACTCGGTCCGTCTCGTAGCAATTATTAAGCCGCGTATTTGATTTAAAATCTTATGATATCCCTTATTTTAGAGATTGATACTATATTTTGGGTTGTACACCATGTTTGGGGCCATTGTGCCGACCTGTTTAGACCCTTAGGAGTATTTTTACTACTATTTGTTTTGAAAGCATATCCTCAGTCATGTTTTACCTGTTTATTGTTTAATCTGGTTTCATTACTCTACTTCTTAATATATGAAAACTGTTTGGGCCGAGTTCCCTGATTTTCACTGATATTCCCGAGTGGCCGTGAGGTTAATAACTGAAAGAGGTTGAGGACCTAATTGTGAGGATTATATATACATTATGGATCTGGTTGCACACTGCAGCGATACTTATATGGATCGGGTTTCACCCCGCAGTGATATATGTTAGAACGGGTTGCCCGCCGCAACGATATGACGTTTGGGCTGTAGGAGCCCCTCTGGAGTCTGTACACCCCTAGTGAGCGTAGTCGACTATAAACTATGGATCGGGCTGCACGCCGCAGCGGTTATTACTATTATTATTATTATTATTATTGTTATTATTATTATTATGAGATATCTATTGAGCCGGAGTGCTGAATGTGAGTACTGATTGACGAGATTGAGTCACGAGTGACTGAGAGGTTTACCCGAGAGGTTGTACTGACGAGTGATACCTTGCTCGAGGGGCCCGTTTATGACATTTTGCTGCTTTCACTCTTCTTTTTATACTGAGACTCTGGTAAAACAAATGTTGAATAAATGATTTCAAAAGTATTTTAATTGAAACTGAAGTTTTACGAGATAACTGACTCTGGCACTGCTGGTTTGACTTGATATTTCTGTTGAAAACTCTTATATGGTTTTAAATTGATCGTCACTGCACTCAGACCTTATTTACTTTAGTTACTTACTGAGTTGGTGTACTCACGTTACTCCCTACACCTTGTGTGCAGATCCAGGTGCTCGAGCATCAGAGTGAGAGCTTCCAGCACTCTCAGAGTTTCACGGGGGATCGGAAGGTAGCTGCACGGCGTTCGCAGCCCTGCCTTCCCTCCTATTTTTGTATTTTGTTGTTTTGGACTTATTTTGTATTATTCAGATAGTGTCTTGGTTGTATAAAGAGGCTCATGACTAGTCACACCGAATTCAGGCTGTGTTAGTATATTTTGTACTGATTTTCGCATATTTCCGTTGATTTATATATTTCATGTGAGAATTTGAAACTTAATCAGTTTTAGAAAATGGTTTTATAAAAAGAATTCATTGTGGCTAATATTGTGTTGGCTTATCTAGTACTGTGATAGGCGCCATCACGGCCGGGGTATTGGGGTCGTGATAAGTTGGTATCAGAGCCTAGGTTACATAGGTCTCGCGATTCATGAGCCGGTTTAGTAGAGTCTCGCGGATCGGTACAGAGACGTCTGTATTTATCCTCGGGAGGCTATAGAACCTTTAGGAAAAACTTCACATTCTTGAAATTCCTGTCGTGCAATCTGTTGATTCTAGTACTAAACTTCTATTATTCTATTCTCTTACAGATGGTGAGAACACGTGCTACCTGTCAGGACGGACGACTACCAGTACTACCAGTTGGGGCCTCTAGAGGCTGGGGACGCGATAGATGCCATGGTAGGGGTAGGGGTGTAGCCCGCACAACAGTTAGGGCAGCACCTGTAGATCCACCAGCCGCCCCAGTTCAGGATCATGTTCCAGTTGTGGACGCTCAAGCAGCACCAGCTCAGGCATCGAATGTGCCTATTGTGATTCAGGCCTTTAGGAGGCCCTAGCTCAATTCTATAAGTGTGCACTGGATTGGCTCAAGCAGTCTCAGTTACTACGGCTGCAACTACTTCTCAGGCTGGGGGAGGTACTCAGACTCCCATTGTCGCACACCTGAGCAGGTTATGCAGGGACTTCAGACACCGGGGGCACCTCCAGCCCAGCCGGTTGCACCAGCTCAGGAGTGTGTGGTACCAGTTATGCCTAACGACGACCAGCATCGATTGAGGTTTGGTAGACTTCAGCCTCCGACTTTTAGTGGTATAGAAGGCGAGGATGCCCAGAGTTTCTTGGATAAGTGTCAGAGGATTCTTCGTACAGTGGGTATCCTGGAGACCAGTGGTGTAGCATTTACTACTTTTCAATTTTTTGGAGCTACCTTTACTTGATGGGAGGATTATGAGAGGCATAGGCCTTTTGATGCAGCACCCCTTACCTGGTAGTAGTTCTCTGTTCTCTTTTTGGAGAAGTATGAGCCATAGTCTCGTAGAGAAGAGGTGCGCAGACCGTTCGAGCAGTTGCGTCAGGGAGATATGACTGTGATGCAATATGAGATGAGGTTCTCGGAGTTAGCTCGTCATGCTGTTTTGTTGGTTCGTACGGATAAAGAGAGGATCAAAATGTTCGTTAATGGCCTCACATATCAATTTCGGATTCTCGTGACTAGGGAAAGGGTGTTAGGTTCTACTTTTGAGGAGGTTGTTGACATTGATCGCGAGATTGAGTCAGTTCATCGCTAGAAGCGAGATGAGAGGGGGGCTAAAAGGCCTCGGGGATTTGGTAGTTTTGGTGGTGCTCCTTCGAGAGGCCAGTTTCAACACAAAAGAGGCTGCCCATTCAGACATGCTCAGTCAGCACGCCCAATTCATCGAAGGGCGTCATTGGATCATGGTTCTCACAGCCCACATCAGGGCCATTCATCACTTAGTGCCCTACTAGACCAAAGTTCATCCCGTGCTCCATCGGTTCAGGGTTCTTCCATGCCAGGTCCTTCTACTGGTCATTCCGGTGGTAGGGTTCCCTTAGTCCCTGTTCCCCGTACGAGAGAGTTGTTACGAGTGTGGAGAGTTTGGTCATATGAGGAGGCAATGTCCTCGTCTCCTTGAGGGTCCGTCTCGGCAGAGGGTTTAGCCCTCGACTTCAGCTCCAGTTACTTCACGACCCGCGCAGGTAGCTAGGGGTGGGGTCAGTCAGCTAGGGGTCACCGTAGAGGGGGAGGGTGATCGGGTGGTGGTCACGCCCAATTCTATGCACTCCCAGCCAACCAGATGCTATTGGTTCAGATGCTATGATTACAGGTATTGTCTCAGTTTGCCACAGAGATGCCTCTGTATTATTTGATCCTGGTCCCACTTTTTCATATGTGTCATCAAACTTTGCTCATTATTTGGATATGCCTCGTGAGTTTCTTGTTTCATCTATTCATGTGGCTACTCCGGTGTGTGATACTATAGTTATGGACCGTGTATACCAGTCATGTGTGGTGACTATTGGGGGTCTGGAGACCCGAGTGGCCTTTTGTTACTTTGTATGGTGGACTTTGATGTGATATTGGGCATGGATTGGCTATCTTCGTGTCGTGCTATATTGGATTTTCATGCTAAGACAGTGACATTGGCTATGCCTGGTGTGCCATGGATTGAGTGGCGAGGTTCGACTGATTTTGTTCCCAGTAGGTTGATTTCATTCTTGAAGGCCCAACGGATGATTGGGAAAGGTTGTCTTTCATACTTAGCCTTTGTGAGGGATGTTAGTGCAGAGACTCCTAGTATTGATTTTTTCCTGTTGTGAGGGATTTTCCCGATGTGTTTTCTGTAGACCTGCCGGGCATGCCACTGGACAGGGATATTGATTTTGGTATTGATCTAGTGCTGGGCACTCAGCCTATTTCTATTCCACCGTATTGGATGACACCGGCGGAGTTGAAAGAATTGAAGGAGCAACTTCAAAAACTCCTTGATATGGGGTTTATTCGGCCTAATGTGTCGCCTTGGGGTATGCATGTTCTATTCGTGAAGAAGAAGGATGGCACGATGAGGATGTGCATTTATTACAGGCAGTTCAACAAAGTTTCAATCAAGAATAAGTATCTTTTGCCTCGTATTGATGATTTATTTGACCAGCTTCATGGAGTGAGAGTGTTCTCCAAGATTGATCTCCGTTCAAGGTATCACCAGTTGAAGATCAGGGACTCGGATATTCTTAAGACAACTTTCAGGACCCAATACGTTCTCTATGAGTTCTTTGTGATGTCTTTTGGGATTTCCAATGCCCCAACGATGTTCATGCATTTGATGAACAACATGTTTTGGCCTTATCTCGACTCGTTCATGATTGTTTTCATTGATGATATTCTGGTGTACTTGCATAGTCAGGAGGAGCACGCGGAGCATTTGAGAGTTGTGTTGCAGAGGTTGAGGGAGGAGAAGCTTTATGCAAAGTTCTCCAAATGTGATTTTTGGCTCAGTTCAGTGGCTTTCTTGGGGCACGTGGTGTCCAGCGAGGGTATTCAGGTTGATCCAAATAAGATAGAGGCGGTTCATAGTTGGCCCAGACCGTCCTCAGCTACAGAGATTCACAACTTTGTTGGATTGGCGGGTTATTATCGTCAATTCATCCAGGTATTTTCATCTATAGCATTACCCTTGACCAAATTGACTCAAAACTCCATTCAGGTGGTCGGATGAGTGTGAGATGAGCTTTCAGAAGCTCAAAATTGCCTTGACCGCAGCTTCAGTGTAAGTTTTGCCATCAACTTCAGGTTTATATATAGTGTATTGTGATGCTTCGAGAGTTGGTATTGGGTGTATGTTGATGTAGGAGGGTAGAGTTATTTCTTGTGCTTCTCGTCAGTTGAAGCCCCATGAGAAGAACTATCCTGTTCAGGATCGAGAGTTGGCTGCCATTGTTCATGCGTTAAAGATTTGGAGGCATTATTTGTATGGCGTGTCTTGTGAGGTGTTTACTGAAAAGTTATAGATGATACTTAAATACATGTAAAGTATTATTTAGTTCAACAAGTTCGAATGAAATAAAACTTTTCTCAAAGTTGTTCCAAGAAAGATGTGTGTTCCTGTTTCTTCTTTCGTATGTTTACACCATTATGAAGTTGAGACGTCTTCTTCATTAAGTGTCCTATATACAAGAACCCTCTCTTATAACTCTTGCTTGGTTCAAAATGTTATGAATTTAACAAAGCATTTTTAATGCAAAAGTTAAAGGGTAAAAGAAAAACCCACATATTAGAATTAAAGTGGAAAATAAAGCCCCAAACTTATAAAGAAAAAACATGGGTAAACAAACACTAAAAGAGTAAATCAGAAACTCGAAACAAAGATATCATAAAAGTTGAACAAACACATTACAATATCTTAATAACTTAGTTTCAACTTAATTTCCTTCGCACAAAACCCCTAAAACTGACTAAGGGTATTATATTTCCAAAAACACTACCCCTAAATGGGACCAGGGTTAAAACTTTCTACTATTCCACCAAATAAAAAAACAAGCAACACACTTCAAATTTTCTAAAACAAATTTCACTGAGGGGCAGAATCTGAACCAGCAACGGTATCATCAGGACTAGAATGGGCAGCTTGAGTAGAAGAAGGTTGAAAAGCCACTTCACCAGGATTAGCTTCATCACCCTCAGGAGTATCAGCCACGGGTGAAGAAAAACTCTAGTTTTGCTAGGTTTTCTCAATTGTTTCCTTGATCTTGGCTATCTCAGCAGCCAAGTCAAAACCTTCCCAACTTGCCTCCATAAGAGTATCATGGCGTGCATTCAGAAAATCCCAACTTACTTCAACAGCAGCCTTGTCCTCAAGAGCTTCGTAATCTCTCTCCCAGTGTTCAATATCATTCCTAAGAACTTCCTTCTCAGCTAAGGCAGCATCATAAGAAGCCTGCACGGGAACAAATGAACTCTCCAAAAAACTGGACCCTATCGGAAGACACTCGGAGATCTTCTTGAGCTTGGGTGAACGCTTGAACAAGCTCGCCAGCATAAACTTCTTTTTCATTCAACAGGGCCTTCAAACCTCTGATCTCTTCGGTGGCCTTAGAAAGTTGCTCATCAAAAGAAGACTCTAGGAGGTTCTTGTCCTTTGCCCGCTTGATTGGAAGAGGCTTTCTCAACTGCTAGCTCTACTGCCATAACCTTTACTTGTTTCTTCAAGGTACATTTATTCTCCTCTAAAACTTCCATCTCAAGTTGAAGGCTCCCATACTACTCTTTCCAATTATCTACCTCAGTGTGATAGTCATGCATTAACTGCTCCGTATGGACAACCCTTTTCATCATCTCCATACCAATGAGATTAATCTACATAAAAACAAAAGATGAGATCCTAATGAAAGGAGAATTACATAAGATAAAAAAGAGTTTATACCTTCAAGGATTATTGCATGATATCGTTCATCCACGTTAGAGAGCTATGACTTTCCAGTTTTGACTTCTCAACCGGGCCTATCAGAGATATTAGCCACCCGTCAGCATGTCCTGACTTCTTCAAAAGGTTACCATCGGCAGGAATCTCATGGTAACTTGTTTCATCACCCTGCTTCCACTAGAAGAACCAATTTCAGTACGAGAAGTAGTGATACTAGGAACGGTTGAAGAAGTCAAAATAGCTACGGGTGGAGTAATAGCGGCAGCAGTAGAAGCAGGCAACTAAGGTACCATTGGAGCAGACACGGAAAAAGAGGCAAGGGGTACTTCCTAAAAAATTGAGCCAAAATTTTCATCATCAAACCCACGAGAAAAGAGGTGGTCAGTAGAATCACGGGGTTCTGCAGGCGTCTCTTTATCAGAACTCACTAAATTAGCTTCTTCAGGCTTGATCACGAAAATAGGACAAGGAGGAGGAGTAGCTTCGTCATCCGAAATGACACGTCTTTTGGCCCGAGGCTTACGATCTAAAAGCTTCCATCCCACTCCTCTTCATCTTTAGAGTCCTACGGTCTATCAACTTTTATTTTCGATGAAGAATTCAATATTATTTCCTGAGCTCTTGCTAGAGAGAGCCTTGAAGACGCAATTGATTCAGCACTCACACTCCGAATGGGAAACCCTAATAAAAAGAAGGGTTAATGAGTTCAAAAGTGAATAGAGAAAAAGGAAAAAGTGGAAGAGAAAAATTACTATGAGTTTTAAATTCCACCCAAATCTATTTGAAAGGTACTTCTAAAATCCTACATCTATAGAAGCAATTGTTAACAATTTTTCTACCCACCCATGGAAACCGAAAATCTCCTTAGCGTTCCCATGGTTACTGAAAAGGAAAAGCAAAACAGTTACGAGAAAGTACCGGCTCTATATAAAAAAAGAGAAAAGAAAAAAATTTGAAAGGGAAACTTACATGCAAAGTTCCACTTCTCAGGGAAGGGCATATTCTCTTCACCTACTAACCCACTTGTATGAGCAGCAACAAAACGAGCGTACCAGCCACGATCTTTATCGTCCTCAAGCCTGACTAAAACTCTCTTGCTCCTCGCCACGAGAGTGAAAACCCCATGACAGAATAATTTGGGAGAATAGAGATAGATCAGATGATAAAAAGTGAAATGTAATTGAGCCAGGTTAGCCAAATACTTAAGGCATGCTACAGCCCTCCATAGAATGGGGCTAATCTTTCCTAAACACACATCGAAGAAACGACAAAGCTAATAATTGGGTCAATAGGAGGCCTAAAACCTAATGTGCAGGGATACGTATAAACAAAAGAAAAACTAGCCTTAAAAGAAGTGATCCTTCGGTTTTCATTGGGTGCCAGAATTGGAAAATCATATTTCCAATGACAATCTCTACGAATAACAGAAATCAAACCCTTAGTAATCTAGGAAGAGTAAACATCAGCACGATTATGTGAGGTCATAAAGGTGACTTGATTCCTAATCGATTCTCTATCAGAGTAAAAAAAGAATTCAGCAGGGATAATCTCATCAACCGTAGGTTCACGATTTAGTTGGCTGGAATCCCAATTTCTAGCAAAAAACCTATGTGAAAAAGAAGCTCTACTTCTAAAAGATGATGGAGGAGTAGAACTAGGTTGAGAAGAAGAACCTCATATAGAAACTGACACCAAACTATGAAATCTACGACCTCTTCTACTTCTGGTAGGAGCGAAGGAGAGTTCGTCTATAATAAGAACTTTTTTGAGGATTTGGAGAAGACATTGTTATACGAAGAAGTAGAATAAATTGAACAAACAAGTTATGGAAAACTTTTTCATGAAAGAAAGGACAAAAGATATATTTATACTCAGAAGCAACCGTAATGTAAAAAGGTAATGATGGAAACGTCATTATCAAAACTATCACTTCGTGATTGATGTAGCCGTAAAAAGCCCTAGAATTCGCAGAAGAATTGTTGAACCAATTGTTGGTCACCACTTTTCAAATACATTAAATGGAAGGGACATACAATGCATCAATTCAGAAGAAGGTATAATGATGTATGGGAAACGACAACAAAAATTCCCGCTTTAATGAGATCCACTTCCCAAATATTCAATTGCTGAATAATTGGCAAGTGGGTGGGGGGGGACTATTTGTATTGGGGAAAATCAATATTACACTTGGAATTAATTATGTGGCTTACATGTCAAGACACGTGGATTATTAGAAGAGTGACAGTTGGCAAGGAGTACTTAAAGAGATGCGAGTCTTAATAGGTACGAGCAAAGTGTCTAGAAGACAAGAAGGAACGGTCGCTCGGGTCTCTTCATAATTTGAAGAGACACCGGTGGAATGATCCAAGGCAGCAAAAAGTATAGATTCGCTAAATCTTCAATTAATGAGCATGAATAATTGGAAACATTACAAAATCTTCACGAAACAGTTACGATTGCCAGTTATAATATTTTATTAATGTCATTAAATGCTCATAGTGACTCGATTATGAGAGGGAAGAGACGTTATTCTTAGAAATAACTATAAAAGGAAGAGAAATGACATAAGTATGGACACATTCTGATTACTATTGAAATATACTTGTTTACTCACCTTTATATCAATTGCTTTGTTATTACACATTCTAATTTTTTCCTTTTCCATTGCAAAAATATTCTTTTACTTGATTATCAGTAGCCCGAGTACTTCTTAAAATAAGCTTTGACCAAAATTCCAATTTTTTGGTTAAACAGTAAGAAATCAGGACAAATACCTAATACTTGCGACCTAAGGTAAAGAAAATAATACTATTACTAGGATGCTTGATTCTCATGAAAAGGACAAAGTAAGAGAACAAATGTAACGATCCATGTGGTTGTTTTCAGTTCTAGCGCATCGTTCACTAGTATGAGGCCTTGAGTAGCTTCACTTCAGGTATTATGACTTACACGTGTGGTCAGAATTGAATTTCGGAAAATTCGGAGTTGATTTTAAAGGAAAATTCTCAATTCAGAAACTTTAAGTTGGAAGAGTTGACCAAGGTTTGATTTTTTAGTAAACGACCTCGGAATGGGGATTTGAAAGTTCCAACAGGTTTGTATGATGATTTTGGACTTAGGTGTATGTCCAGATCAGGTTTTGGATGACTTGGGAGCGTTTTGGCGCCTATTACGGAAAGTTGGCATTTTGGAAGAATTTCATAAATTTGGGTTGAAGTCTATTTTAATGTTATCGATGTCCGTTTGGGATTCCGAGCTTGGGAATAGCTTCATATCATGATTTTGGTCTAAGTAGCGAGTCTGCATGTGAATTTGGAGGTCCGTAAGTCATTTCGGGGTCATTTGGCGAAAGTTGAAAATTTGAAGGTTTTTAGGAAGTTTGACCGGGGATGGACTTTTTGATATCGGGTTCGAATTCCGATTCTGAAAGTTAGAGTAGGTCCGTAAAATCAAAATGTGACTTGTGTGCAAAATTTGAGGTTAATTAGACGTGATTTGATAGGTTTCAGCATCGAATGTAGAAGTTTGAAGTTCTAAAGTTTATTAATCTTGAATTGGGGTACGATTCATGATTTCGATATTGTTTTGTGTGATTTGAGGCCTCGAGCAAGTTCGTGTCATGTTTTGGGATAGGCTGGTGTAATTGGAAGGGATCCCGGGGGCCTCGTAGGTGTTTCGTGTCATGTTAAGGATAAGGTCTGCATATACACTACCCTTCCCAAATCTCACTTGCAAAGTTACACTAGCTTTTTGTTTTTGTTGATTGTGTCCATCTCATTCAAAAGGTTTGGTATCCAACCTTGTTGAATTGGTATAATTTGGTAGCCAATCTTGTTGACTTGGTTTGGTTTGGTAGCCAACTTTGTTGAAATTGTGAAAAGTGTGTGCAAAATTGTTAAATATTATTTTTGGCTATAAAAGGAGAGCTTCAACTCTCATTTCAAAACACCAAAATCTCAGACAATACATCTGAGTGAGAGAGAACAAGGTATTCCATAGACTATAAGAAAATAATCTGTGAAGAAAAATAGAGTGTGAGAGATATTGTAATTAGGTGGAAAAAAGTAAAAGAGTGTTCTTTCTTTTGAGGGTGTAGTGGTCTTAGGAGTATTTCTACTCATTACTACACAGTGTAAAATTCCTCGCTATAGTGATATCAGTTGCTCATCTTGGCCGTGGTTTTTTCCCTTATTCAGAAGGGTTTCCACATAAAATCTTGGTGTTCTTTTGCTGTTTTTTATTCTTGCTGATTTAACAATAACTTAGTGGTCCTTGTTTATCACTAATATCGTGAATATTATTTTTTCGAGATTTATTCCCAACAAGTGGTATCAGAGCCAAAGTTCTGTCTGAGTATGCTCTGTGGTTGCAGCACAGTCTGAACTTCCACATCAGAAAAGAATTACTTTGGTCTTCCAATAAATAGGAGCGAAGGAGAGTTCGTCTATAATAAGAACTTTTTTGAGGATTTGGAGAAGACATTGTTATACGAAGAAGTAGAATAAATTGAACAAACAAGTTATGGAAAACTTTTTCATGAAAGAAAGGACAAAAGATATATTTATACTCAGAAGCAACCGTAATGTAAAAAGGTAATGATGGAAACGTCATTATCAAAACTATCACTTCGTGATTGATGTAGCCGTAAAAAGCCCTAGAATTCGCAGAAGAATTGTTGAACCAATTGTTGGTCACCACTTTTCAAATACATTAAATGGAAGGGACATACAATGTATCAATTCAGAAGAAGGTATAATGATGTATGGGAAACGACAACAAAAATTCCCGCTTTAATGAGATCCACTTCCCAAATATTCAATTGCTGAATAATTGGCAAGTGGGTGGGGGGGGACTATTTGTATTGGGGAAAATCAATATTACACTTGGAATTAATTATGTGGCTTACATGTCAAGACACGTGGATTATTAGAAGAGTGACAGTTGGCAAGGAGTACTTAAAGAGATGCGAGTCTTAATAGGTACGAGCAAAGTGTCTAGAAGACAAGAAGGAACGGTCGCTCGGGTCTCTTCATAATTTGAAGAGACACCAGTGGAATGATCCAAGACAGCAAAAAGTATAGATTCGCTAAATCTTCAATTAATGAGCATGAATAATTGGAAACATTACAAAATCTTCACGAAACAGTTACGATTGCCAGTTATAATATTTTATTAATGTCATTAAATGCTCATAGTGACTCGATTATGAGAGGGAAGAGACGTTGTTCTTAGAAATAACTATAAAAGGAAGAGAAATGACATAAGTATGGACACATTCTGATTACTATTGAAATATACTTGTTTACTCACCTTTATATCAATTGCTTTGTTATTACACATTCTAATTTTTTCCTTTTCCATTGCAAAAATATTCTTTTACTTGATTATCAGTAGCCCGAGTACTTCTTAAAATAAGCTTTGACCAAAATTCCAATTTTTTGGTTAAACAGTAAGAAATCAGGACAAATACCTAATACTTGCAACCTAAGGTAAAGAAAATAATACTATTACTAGGATGCTTGATTCTCATGAAAAGGACAAAGTAAGAGAACAAATGTAACGATCCATGTGGTTGTTTTCAGTTCTAGCGCATCGTTCACTAGTATGAGGCCTTGAGTAGCTTCACTTCAGGTATTATGACTTACACGTGTGGTCAGAATTGAATTTCGGAAAATTCGGAGTTGATTTTAAAGGAAAATTCTCAATTCAGAAACTTTAAGTTGGAAGAGTTGACCAAGGTTTGATTTTTTAGTAAACGACCTCGGAATGGGGATTTGAAAGTTCCAACAGGTTCGTATGATGATTTTGGACTTAGGTGTATGTCCAGATCAGGTTTTGGATGACTTGGGAGCGTTTTGGCGCCTATTACGGAAAGTTGGCATTTTGGAAGAATTTCATAAATTTGGGTTGAAGTCTATTTTAATGTTATCGATGTCCGTTTGGGATTCCGAGCTTGGGAATAGCTTCATATCGTGATTTTGGTCTAAGTAGCGAGTCTGAATGTGAATTTGGAGGTCCGTAAGTCATTTCGGGGTCATTTGGCGAAAGTTGAAAATTTGAAGGTTTTTAGGAAGTTTGACCGGGGATGGACTTTTTGATATCGGGTTCGAATTCCGATTCTGAAAGATGGAGTAGGTCCGTAAAATCAAAATGTGACTTGTGTGCAAAATTTGAGGTTAATTAGACGTGATTTGATAGGTTTCAGCATCGAATGTAGAAGTTTGAAGTTCTAAAGTTTATTAATCTTGAATTGGGGTACGATTCATGATTTCGATATTGTTTTGTGTGATTTGAGGCCTCGAGCAAGTACGTGTCATGTTTTGGGATAGGCTAGTGTAATTGGAAGGGATCCCGGGGGCCTCGTAGGTGTTTCGTGTCATGTTAAGGATAAGGTCTGCATATACACTACCCTTCCCAAATCTCACTTGCAAAGTTACACTAGCTTTTTGTTTTTGTTGATTGTGTCCATCTCATTCAAAAGGTTTGGTATCCAACCTTGTTGAATTGGTATGATTTGGTATCCAATCTTGTTGACTTGGTTTGGTTTGGTAGCCAACTTTGTTGAAATTGTGAAAAGTGTGTGCAAAATTGTTAAATATTATTTTTGGCTATAAAAGGAGAGCTTCAACTCTCATTTCAAAACACCAAAATCTCAGACAATACATCTGAGTGAGAGAGAACAAGGTATTCCATAGACTATAAGAAAATAATCTGTGAAGAAAAATAGAGTGTGAGAGATATTGTAATTAGGTGGAAAAAAGTAAAAGAGTGTTCTTTCTTTTGAGGGTGTAGTGGTCTTAGGAGTATTTCTACTCATTACTACACAGTGTAAAATTCCTCGCTATAGTGATATCAGTTGCTCATCTTGGCCGTGGTTTTTTCCCTTATTCAGAAGGGTTTCCACGTAAAATCTTGGTGTTCTTTTGCTGTTTTTTATTCTTGCTGATTTAACAATAACTTAGTGGTCCGCGTTTATCACTAATATCGTGAATATTATTTTTTCGAGATTTATTCCCAACAAGTGGTATCAGAGCCAAAGTTCTGTCTGAGTATGCTCTGTGGTTGCAGCACAGTCTGAACTTCCACATCAGAAAAGAATTACTTTGGTCTTCCAATAAATAGTATTTGTATTTGTGATAAACAATGAAAGCCAACACTAGTAAAATGGTTACTTTGAATGGCACAAATTATGCCATTTGGAAGGGAAAAAATGGAAGATTTGCTTTATGTAAAGAATTTTTATCAACTTGCCTTTACCACTATAAAGCCTGATAATAAATCAGACGAAGAGTGGAATTTGTTACACAGGCAGGTTTGCAGCTTTATTAGACAGTGGGTTGACGATAATGTTTTGAACCATATTTCTGGGGAGACACATGCTTGAACCTTATGGGAGCACCTTGAAAGTTTGTATGCTCGGAAAACTGGAAACAACAAGATGTTTCTGATAAAGCAGATGTTAGGTTTAAATTACCATGATGGTTCCGCGATGATAGATCATCTGAATAATTTTCAAGGGATCATGAACCAGTTATCTGCTATGGGCATTAAATTTGATGAAGAAATTGAAGGCCTGTTTCTACTTGGTTCCCTGCCAGATTCTTCGGAAATTCTTAAAACTTCATTCTCCAAATCTGCTCCGGATGGTGTGATCTCCATGGATCTTGCCAAGAGCAGCCTATTAAATAAAGAGATGAGAAGAAAATCTCAAGGTTTCTTCTCATCAGATGTCTTGGTGACTTACTCTAGGGGAAAAAGCAAGAATCAGGGTTCTCAAAATAGAGAACATAATAGAAGCGGATCCAGAAGCAGACTTAAAGATATTAAGTACTATCATTGCGGAAAGAATCGGCACACAAAGAAGTTCTACTGGATTTTGAAAAGAAGAATAGAGACAAGGAAGAAAAGAAAGAAGATGGCAATCGTGTGGCCACCGTCACTACAGGAGATCTTGTTACTGTCCTTGATGCGGATCTAATAAATATTGCTTGTGATGAGTCAAGCTGAGTTGTGGACAGTGGTGTCACATCTCATGTGACATCAAGGAAGGAACTTTTCTCATCCTATACTCAGGGTGACTTTGAAACTTTGAGTATGTGTAATGAGACTGTATCTAGGATGGCTGGTATTGGAATGATTTGTTTGGAAACTAGTATTGGAACTAAACTAGTTTTAAACAATATAAAACATGCACCTGATGTTCGTTTGCACTTGATCTCTGTTGGTGTTTTGGATGATGAGGGATATATCAGTACCAATGGTGCTGGAAAGTGGAAGCTCACTAAGGGTTCCATAATTGTGGCTCGTGGGAAAAAAACGGCGTGGTCTATACTAGACTACGGCCTCTACCTGTGTTGATATGGTGAATGCCGTTGAGAGCAATAGCTCTTCAACGTTATGGCATAAGAGGCTTAGACACATTAGCGAGAAAGGACTAAATGTTCTGGCCAAGAAGAAATTGTTGTCAAATTTTGAAAGTGAAAAATTAGAAAAATGTGAGCACTGCTTGGCTGGAAAACAAAAAAGAGTTTCTTTCCAATCTCATCCTCCTTCAAGAAAAACAGAGTTCCTTGAGTTGGTGCATTGAGATTTATGTGGTCCAATGAAGACAAAGACTTTGGGTGGTGCACTTTATTTTGCTACCTTTATTGATGATTTCTCAAGGAAACTTTGGGTCTACATCTTGAAGACTAAAGACCAAGTGTTGGGCGCCTTTAAGCAGTTTCAGGCTTCAGTTGAAAGAGAAACTGGAAAGAAGTTGAAGTGTATTCGTACTGATAACGGTGGTGAATATTGTGGACCGTTTGACGAATACTGCAAGCAACAAGGTATCAGACACCAGAAGACTCCTCCTAAGACTCCTCAACTTAATGGTCTAGCAGAAAGGATAAATAGGACCTTGATGGAAAGAGTCAGATATTTGCTTTCTGAAGCAAAGTTGCTGAATTCCTTTTGGGGTGAGGCTTTATTGACCGCCACACATTTTATTAATCTATCCCATGCGGTTTCTTTGCAAAGTGATGTTCCAAACAGACTTTGGTATGGCAAGGATGTTTCCTATGACCACTAGAAAGTGTTTGGTTGCAAAGCTTTTGTATATGTGCCTAAAGATGAGAGGTCAAAATTAAAAGCTAAGACAAGGCAGTGCATCTTCATTGGTTATGGCCTTGATGAGTTTGGTTACAGGCTATATGATCTAATTGAGAAGAAGGTCGTGAGAATTCGTGATGTTATCTTCGTGGAGGATCAAACCATTGAAGATATTAACAAAGCAGAGAAGCTAAAATCTCCAAGTTCTGAAGGTTTAGTTAATCTTGATCAAGTTCCTCATACAAATACGGGTGATGTTGGTGGGCTTAATGATGATGGTGATGCCCAGAACCATATTCCAGATCAGCAAATTGATGGTGATGGTGATAACAATGCTAATGTTGATGAGGTAGATGCTCCTACTCACGAAGTTATGG
This sequence comes from Nicotiana sylvestris, assembly GCF_000393655.2. Taxonomy (NCBI): domain Eukaryota; kingdom Viridiplantae; phylum Streptophyta; class Magnoliopsida; order Solanales; family Solanaceae; genus Nicotiana; species Nicotiana sylvestris. The sequence continues at coordinate 10,445,847 of NC_091060.1, forward strand.
ACGAGATAGATATTCCACTCAGGAGGCCTTCTAGACCTCGTACTCATTCCTCCCATTATTCACCCAATGAGTATGTATTACTCACTGATGGGGGAGAACCTGAATATTAAGCGGAGGTCATAGAGGATGAGCACAAGGATCAATGGATTGAAGCCATGCAAGATGAGATGAAATCTTGGCATGAGAACCATACTTATGAGTTGGTGAAATTGCCTAAGGGCATGAGAGCTTTGAAAAACAAGTGGGTGTTCAAAGTTAAAGCTGAAGAGCATAGTTTGAAGCCAGATACAAAGCAAGATTGGTTGTCAAGGGATTTTTTCAAAGGAAAGGTATTGACTTTGACGAAATATTTTCTCCTGCCATGAAAATGTCCTCCATTCGGACAGTTCTTGGTTTGGAGATTGAGCAGATGGATGTGAAAACTGCTTTTCTTCATGGTGACTTAGAAGAGGAGATCTATATGGAACAACCTAAGGGCTTCAAGGTAAAAAGTAAAGAAAATCTTGTATGCAAACTTAAGAAGAGTCTATATGGATTGAAGCAAGCTCCCAGACAGTGGAATAAGAAGTTTGAGTCTGTTATGGGTGAGCAAGGCTACAAGAAGACTTCTTCAGATAACTGTGTGTTTGTACAAAGATTTTCTGATGATGACTTTATCATCCTCTTGCTATATGTGGATGATATGTTGATTGTGGGCAAAAATGCTTCCAATATTGACGAGTTGAAGAAATAGTTGAATAAGTCTTTTGCAATGAAAGACTTGGGTCATGCTAAGCAAATTTTGGGCATGAGAATTACTCGTTCGAGAAACGAAAGGAAGCTTTACTTATCACATGAGAAGTACATAGAACGTGTACTGGAGCACTTCAATATGAAAAATGCTAAGTTGGTTCACACACCCTTTCCTGGTCATCTGATGTTGAGCAACAAGATGTGTCCTACAACAACGGAGGAAAAAGAGAGAATGTCCAAGATTCCTTATTCCTCTACTGTCGGAAGTTTGATGTATGTAATGGTGTGCACTCGACCAGATATTGCTCAGGTATCTAAGAGGAATCTCACATAAACACTTATGGTTTGGAGGATCAAATCCAATTTTGAAGGGCTATACAAATTCTGATATGGAAGATGACCTTGATAACAGAGAATTCACTACCGGATATTTGTTTACTTTTTTAGGGGGAGCTATATCATGGCATTCGAAGTTGCAGAAGTGTGTCTCACTATCTACAACTAAAACGGAGTATATTGCGGCTACTAAAGCTGGCAAAGAAATGATATGGCTCAAGAGATTCCTTCAAGAACTTGGATTGCGGCAAATGGAGTATGTTATCTATTGCGACAGTCATAGTGCAATATACCTGAGCAAAAACTCCATGTACCAGGCGAGAACAAAGCACATCGACGTCAGATATCATTGGATTCGTGAGCAAGTTGAGAACGAATCACTTCAAGTCAAAAAGATTCACACGAGTGAAAATCCTGCAGATATGTTGACCAAGGTGGTACTAAGAGACAAGTTCGAGCTATGCAAAGAACTTGTTGGCATGCACTCAAACTAGAAGATAGTGCTACCTCCTCTAGATGAATGAGACTGGAGGGGGAGATTGATGGTGTCCATATCATTCAAAAGGTTTGGTAGCCAACCTTGTTGAATTGGTATTGATTTGGTAGTCAACCTTGTTGAATTGGTATGATTTGGTAGTCAATCTTGTTGACTTGGTTTGGTTTGGTAGCCAACCTTATTGAAATTGTGAAAACTGTGTGCAAAATTGTCAAATATTGTAGGCTTTAGAGAGTGAAGTTTTTGGCTGTCAAAAGAGAGCTTCAACTCTTATTTCAAAACACCACAATCTCAGACAATACATCTGAGTGTTAGAAATACTATAGTGAGGTGTAAAAAAGCAAAAGAGTATTTTTTCTTTTGAGGGTGTAGTGGTCTTAGGAGTATTTATACTCGTTACTACACAGTGTAAAATTCCTCGCTATGGTGATTGTTGATACCCAATTTTTTTCCTAGGTATTTTTGTACCCAAAATATTTCCAAAATAGCATATATGTGCATATATCAGCGCACCCAAGAGTTTTGGTATTTTTAATGATTTTTAAACCAATTTATTGCCTATTTTAATACCATAAAATCCAATAATTATTTCCAAAATTATTATTTTGTTGAATAACTTATTTTATCCTTATATTTACACCAAAATATATTAAGGTGATTGTTGCACATTTTTACAAATTCATTTGGCATTTTTAAAGCTAAATTGCATATAATTGCAATTATTCCCTAATTTGTAATTGATAACATTTTATAATTACAAAATTAACCCCAGCATTTTTAAATTAATATTTATATAATATTTGTTTATCCAGTACTTTTAATGTTTTTTTTAAAATCGTTATTGCTATTTTTATACAACCAAATGGGAAAGTGGCAATTTACAATCTAGCCTCAACTGTATTTCAATTTCAGCCAATCTGGCATCCCATTTTAACCCAACTCAGCCCCAAAATTGAGCCCATATTACCCAACCTAATTACCACTCTAACCCGACCCAACACCTATTCAACCGACCCAGCCGATAACCCCTTTTAATCCCGGTCGTTGATCATTTAGATCAACGACCACCGTTGCTTCTTACCTTTTTTAATCCAAACGACCCTAAACCCTACCTCATTCTTTCAGAGACGCCGCCTTTGAATCCCTTCTTTCTCTCAACTCTCTCTCAACTCACCTCAAACCCTAGTCGGCGCCTCTCACTGAAACCCTAATCCATGGTTTCCCAGGCTCATCGGAGGCCTATACCAGCCTCTCATGGCTTCTACGTGCTCGTTTCTGAGGTCCAATGACTAGATCTTGAAAGGTTTCGACCAAGACTTTGCTTGATGACTGTTCGCCGGTCGTCTTCAACCTTTGTCCGGCCAGCCATGGCTACCCGAGTTCGACCTTCGACTCTCCTTCTTAGATCGATGGTTTTTAAGGCCTTCCTCATCACCTGGGTTTCTTACAAAACCCTAATCTCTAAGGTTCCTCCGATTTTATTTCAGATCTACTCCGGATCTATGTGTGTTTTGAACTTAAGAATTTTTTCTCTAAGTTTCTTTAATTTTGCTTTCAAAACTCTTTATTCTTCAACTAGGGTATCATGTTAAGTTATTTCGAATCTCTTCTCTGATTCTCAACATGTCTTGTTGTGTTTTGCTTGTGTTGTTTTTCTATTTGATTTAGTATGCTGAAAACCCTAATTTTTGGAATTTTGTTTGAGTTTCTTAGTCTGTTTGTTTGTATTAGTTTGATTTACCTTGTTTACACCTAATTAGCATTGAAAACCCTAATTTTTGGGGTTTATTTGAGATTCTAAATTCTCTTGTTTGTTTCACGTGTTTATCGCCTCTAAACTCGACTAATTTTCAAAAAACCTAGTTCTTTGGGGTCTATTCGAGTCCCTTGAGTTTATTCGTGCAATTCGTCTGTCTGAAGTAGCTCAGCCTGATTCTTTTTGTTTCAGCATCTCTCTTCCTTATGTGATTCCTTTTTGTTCTGAGTTCCGACTATTTGTCAAACTCGACTGTGTTTTCAGAAAGGTTTTTACTTGATTCTTCGCATGCTTCTGATCTTTTCCTCTACTACTAAATCACTGAAACCTAACCTACGTGACTATCATGCTATGAATGCCTGCTCTATGCTATTACTGTATGTTGTTCCTTCTCGCCATAGCTTGGCCTCACATGCTTATTACTTGTGCACTTCATTTATATACTAAGTCCCTTCTGTGATTGATTTTCAAACTCATGATTGATTTTCAAAACTTTTCCTTATGAAATTTTGATTTTTTTACTTGCCCGTTAAGGGTTAATTGATTCTCTCTCTTTGTTTGTCCTTACCAGATCCCTTCTAAAATAAGTACATTCCTGTATTTAGACTTAATCCCTTACTATATGGTTTTACTACTCCTTTTATGGTAACAATAATTCTGCTTACAAATGGATCTTCTTTCCTTATATTAATCTTGTTAGTATCCGTTTGAGCAGTAATCCCTTGATTAAAGGGGAATGCCTGTGTTAATTGATTATGACTGTGTTTATTTCCATGTTTGTGTTGAAACCTTATTTGTTACCTTATTTTCTACTCGTTCTCAAAACTATAAATACATGTACCTCTTCTCTTTCAAAAAACAAGTTCGAACACACAGCATAAGTCACCACTTCTTCCCTCAAATACACTTAGGTTTTCTAAAAAAGCATTCGAGTTTTCTCTGAACTCATAAGCTCTCTTTTCTTATTGTGTTTTGGCTTCAAGTACCCTCCTTTTCTTTGTGCTTACTTTTCTGCAACTGGTATGTCTCTTCTTGTTTAAATTCTGCCCCTCTCTTATGTGTTTATGCTTCAGTCTTTTCTTTGTTTATTTTTACTGCTTTCTGCAAGCCTGTTATTCCTGCTCCTATATGAATCCCCATCCCTGAACCCTTTGTCTACTGAGTTATGGTTCAGAAAACATGACAACCCTTGACATTGTTGTTCATGTATATGGACTGGACTCCCTGAGTCCTAAACTCTTTCAATTCCCATTCCTTTTTCCTCTTATATGTATTCTGAGCTTGAGACCTTGGCCTGGCAGTGTCCTAATCACTGCCCAGACCATAGTCTGACCTTCAATAGGTCTGTGCTCTTATTTGTTGACTGAACAGGCTTGGTCAGGGGTGTATCAGCCTACCTTGTGGCTAGGCATGACCACCACCCTGCCATGGCATTCCCCAATCCCCTCTCTTACACTTACACTCATTCTTAGAACCTAAGTTCTGCCCCTCTCTTGTGAGCCTTGCTTTGGGATCCATGAGCTCCCTCTGAACTTGGACACCTGAGGGCTGGCTTTTCCACACTGCACTGTAACTCTTTCTAATTAACATCTTGGGTGTAAGCACTGCCTGGTGTTCCTGAAACTCCTTGGATCTCTGGAACACCCTAGATAAGAGAAGGCTTTGGGAATCTGATCTTTGGAAGTTGGTTTATTTCATATTTCAGACCTGGGGTCTGAATTAGGCTCTCCTTGGTTGGAATCTTTAATTTCTGATATATTTCTTATCTTTTTCTTAGTCATTCTGGTCTGTAATAATCTTGTAATAAACTGCTGGGGTATTAGTGAAAAAGGGGGGTCAGTCCTGCATGCAAAGGGGTAGATACCATGTTCATAGGGAATTTCTATACTTCTGAAATTCTGCATCTCATGTAGATACCATGTTCATAGGGAATTACTATACTTCTAAAATTCTGCATCTCATGTAGATACCATGTTCATAGGTTTTTCTGCACTTCATATAGATACCATGTCTATAAACCGTTTTTGAAATTCTGCATATCATATAGGTAATATGCCTATAGGAGTTCCTGCATTTTGCATATGCATCTGTCACTAGGCAAACCTGTTTATAAGATTTAAATAACTAACTGCATATAGATGACCTGCCTATAGGATTTCTGCATAACAATAACAACGCTTAAAATCAGTAACGCCTAGAAAGCATGCCTATAGGAGCTGTCAACCAAACCTGAATCGTCAACTCACTTATAAGCCTAAAATCAGTAGCAATAATGTTTAACGCCTGCAGATCTTATGTCCCTGTAATTGACGATTCCTTTTTCTACAATCAGTTTACTTATTTATTTCTAAAACTAATAGATATCATACCTATAGGTTCCGTTTAACACCTAGGCAAGCTTTAGGGTAAAAACTATAATTGCATCAGTCTTTGATAATTACAACCAGTAGGCAGGCCTAATTCGGACTTCTTATCTGAAAATATGTGATAAATCAGCCTGCATTAATGTCTAAATTTAATTCATACCTAATCAGTACGTGTAAGACATGCTAAACTATATGAATTTTTCTGATTTAAGGAGGTTTATTTGAGCCATATCTGCTTACTTGCTTTCCCAATACTTGCTGTATATGTTTTGAATGTCGCCTTAGAATTTTATCCTTTTTTAAAAAAACTGCAAAAGCCCCAGCTCCCTCCCCTTTAGGATTAGTAGTCCCATATGCCTCCGGGACTGATAGGATTGGGACGGGTAATAGCATGATATAAGTAACGATACTATTCTGCGCTTTAATACCTTAACGGGGTGGGAAGGGTAGATATGGATATGATGACCGGTGCGCTAATATCACGTGCGACCCGTCTTCTAAGGAGTGATTGCTGGATATTGCATTGATGTGATCCATATTATTCGTAAACCTAAGACCGCTCTCCCCTTATTTGCTTTCATCTCTTCTCTTGAAACCATTCAAATCTTTTTTTTCCATAAATTTTCGTCCTCTCTACTTACCTTCAAAAGTATTGCAATGTTGTATGCAAGTCCTTATTTAATCCTTGATTGTTTACTTGTAGAGTCACAATTGTAACATAGTCGGGACCACACTAGTGGATCTTGAGGGGTGCCTAACGCCTTCCCCTCGAGATAATTTCTAGCCCTTACCCGAACTCTAGTTTTCCAACTCAAACCCTTCTCAAAGTGTCCTAATGCACTATAATCATTAGGTGGCGACTCTTCAAAATTCCAAAACCCAATTCTCGAAAGGGAATAGAGTTGTCCTCCCAATGTCGTATACTCGATTTCGACCTGTAGAAAAAGGGGGCATCGACAACATTGCGACTCTGCTGGGGACTTCTTTAGGCTTTTACCATTGCATGTTGCTTGTGACTTTACTATCTCATTAATTGCTTTATTTACTATCTTTTATTCTTTCACTACGAAACTGACTTGGTTGTTCATGTCTTTTCTTTCCTTTAACTGCTTTCCTTTACTGCTTTATTTCAATACTATTGTGATTACTTCAATTATTGTAATCATTTATGAACGTGGAAATACATGTCAATTTGTTTCATTCTTGTAAACTACATCTTCAACATCATATTCCACTCGTGCCAAACAAATACCATAGCAATGCTTATAATGAGTGGTTGCGCTCTTCCAATATTATCACCCTTTAAATTCAGAAAAGGCATATTTGCGGTAAAACTAGTCGATCAGCGGTGCAGTTGACGGTTCCGTACCTTTCCCTCTTGAGTTGTCCGCTCAAGGGTACCTGTCTAATACCCAATAGAAACCTTACTCTATTTACCTATGCACGCATCATGGTCAAACCTAGCCGAGTCAGTTATGTTGTCCACATAATGACTCATTAAGATAGCCTTGTCCGAAGTCCACTGGGTTTCCTTGAAACCCAAACGGACACCACCATATTATGTACATTTATTTGGAGAACTAAATGCTTTTTATGTTGATTATTGGTATTAAATAGTCGATTCTGGTGGGGGTGATGTCTTAACCCTTTTTGTTTTGCATAAAATGAATGACAAAGTTCCTGACTTCGGTATAGTAAACATACCTTCACTGTTGTAGACTTGGTGGAGAAACCTCCCACCGAGCAATCAAATCAACGAATGGAAAGAGAGAGTCACCAAGGCTAGTGAGAAGCTAGAATACCTAGAGTACAACTTGCTGGAATTGGAAGGGAAAGTGAGGAAAAGAGTCATCGACTGTCAAAATGCTGAGGAAGGCAAAAGAGAACGTCTGGTGATAGCATTTTTACTGAAAAATCTGTGCGAGCTGGAGGACGTGATCAACGAGAACATTCGACCTGAAGAAGATCCTTCTGGGACCAAGTAGTTAGGAGTCTTTCTTTTCGCTTTTAATGTAATAAGGCCAATGGCCATTAGTGACATTTTTACTTTCCGCTATTTTAGTGTCGTTTTGGGATTCGTCTTATTTTTGTCAATAAAATGAGGCATTTAGCATTATAAGTTCTCCAAATTAATTTGTCACTAGGCCTACCTCGGGAACAACGAGGCACCCAAATTAGGACACGATTTACATCCTTGTACAATGTGTTTAAATATTGCAACATATTTTCCTCATAATCCGCACTAACCTGTTACCTTTTTTATTTTTCTTTTATTTTATTATTCCCCTCCCCAAAGGTTAGTTCGTGCATTCTGGCACCATCATCATACAGTACAAGATCCAAGGGCCCTCCACCTCCTCCTCATCCGAGTCCTATCCGGAACAAGAACAAAGGTAGAATGGGAGATTCAAGCGCTAGAAAGGAAATTGAAAGAATTGAGATTCCTCAGGGTACCCCGATTTCTAAGGAAACTGCTGCCCAACTTGAGCAGAAATTATTGAAGTTTCGAGAAGAACTGGACCAAGTTCGGAACTTGGCAAATTTATCATTCTCTCTCACCGCTCCTGATATCAACTTTCCAAATGCTCAAAATCCCGCACCTCCACAGAACACCCCACAACCACAGATGCAACCCACTCATGCCCAACAATGCAACACATGCCACACTTCAAACAACACTCCACTACTCATTCCTGAACCACTGAACACCACAAACGACCACCTCCACAACACTCCCATCTACGTAGATACCGTGCCCCACTACACTCAACCAATCTCAAGTGCACCTGAGTCTGATGACAAGGACTCTGTTATCAGAAACTTGGCAGCAGAACTCAAGAAGTTGACCAGCCGGGTCCAGGCCATGGAAGGAAACAAAGGTATAGAGGGGCTGAATTATGAGGACCTCTACATTCAGCCAGATGTTGAACTTCCAGAGGGGTACTAACCTCCCAAGTTCGAAATGTTCGATGGCACGGGAGATCCCAGAGTCCATTTGAGGACATATTGTGATAAGCTGGTCGGAGTCGGAAGGAATGAGAAAATCCGTATGAAACTCTTCATGAGAAGTCTGAAGGGGGATGCTTTATCCTGGTACATCAGTCAGGACCCCAAGAAATGGACAAGCTGGGTAGGTATGGTATCGGATTTCATGGATAGGTTCCGATTCAATACAGAGAATGCACCGGATGTATTCTACATCCAGAATTTGAAGAAGAAGCCTACCGAGACATTCCACGAGTATGCTACTCATTGGAGATCAGAGGCTGCTAAGGTCAGGCCGGCCATAGAAGAGGAACAGATGAACAGATTCTTTGTCCGGGCTCAGGATCCACAATATTATGAGAGGTTGATGCTGATCGAGGGCCAGAAATTCTCCGTTATCATCAAGCTGGGAGAAAGAATTGAGGAAGGAATTAAGAATGGTATGGTTACTAATCTTGAAGCATTGCAGGCCACCAACAAGGCTTTACAGTCTGGTGGCACGTCCAATAAGAAGGATGTGAGTGCTGTGATGGTCGTACAGGGAGCCAAATCATCACTAAAATACCACACTTACCCGTCACCTCCACTTACATATCAGCCTATCCCGAATTACCAAGCACCCGCACCCTCTTACCAAAATCCACCACCCGTTTACCAATCATCTCCACCTCCCATATATCAACCCACTTCACCCAGATACTCTCAACATGCACCTATTTACCAAGCTTCTAATGTCCAACCCTCTCACTACCAATCACCTCCTACTCACCAAAATTTCCCTAGACCCAGACCAAATTTTGACCGTAGACCTCCCAGACAATATACAGCCATCGCTGAGCCAATTGACCAGCTGTATGAGAAACTTAAAGCTGCTGGTTACGTCTCCCCTATCCCTTCCATAACTTTAGAAAATCCTTCCCAATGGGTCAACCCTAATAAGACCTGTGCGTACCACTCCGGCATGAAGGGACATACTATTGACGAGTGCCGCTCGTTGAAGGACAAGATTCAAACTCTGATCGACAATAAGGTTATCGTAGCAAAGGAGCCTTCTCCTAATGTCCGCAACAACCCTCTGCCTGATCACAAAGGTGGAGACATTCACATGATCGAGATCGAAGATGGTTGGGAAACCAAGGGGTCGATAGGATCGATTGCTGAGGGCGATAAGCCAAAGAAACCAGCGGTCACGCTTAACCCAATTGTTGTGCAGAATCAGCCCTCCAAGGGCGATGAAGTAAATATGTCTATACCTCTCAAATTTGAAGCACCTTCTTCTGCAAAGGCTCCCGGACCAATTAAGGTTGAGTTTAAAGTCCCGAAGGCACCTGAACCTTTCGAAGTTGCTGTATTACCACCAAGGGTACCTATTCCTGTAGCAATGTCAGACATAACACCGTTCCACTCAAATGCCATACCATGGGATTACACAGCTGAAGCAAGGAGGAAAGGGAAGACCAAGACGGGAGAAGCAATTGTTGCGCAAGGTATGACCAGAACAGGCAGGGTTTACACTCTAGAGCACCTAGTTGAGTCAAGTAAGCAAGCCTCTAGACGGACTACTGAAACTGGGCCCGATGATCTTTCGAGGAAAATACAAGCTAAGGAGTATTCGGTCGTTGAGCAGTTGAACAAAACACCACCGCAAATCTCCATCCTAGCTCTTCTGCAGAGCTCTAACGCACACAAAAATGTCTTGATGAAGATATTGAGCAAAGCTTATGTGCCCAGCAACATAACTGGAGGCGAAATGGCAAATATGGTAGGGAAAATACTGGAAAGCCACAAAATCACCTTCCACGAAGATGAGCTGCCACCGGAAGGACTGAGTCACAACAAGGCCCTACACATCACCGTGCAATGAGAGGATCACTTCATCACTAGAGTCCTGATCGGCGGAGGATCCAGCCTCAACATCTGTTCGCTGATCACTCTCAGAACATTGGGAAAGAGCCTATACGAGATCAAAGATGGAGCCATCAATGTCAAAGCCTTCAATGGGTCCCAAAGGTCTACTATTAGAGAGATTATCCTATGCCTGCAAATGGGACCAACTTGGTTCGACATTGACTTTCAAGTGATAGATGTCCCAGCATCCTACAACTTGTTGTTGGGACGACCATGGATCCACGCCGTTGGAGCTGTAGCATCGACCCTGCATCAGGCAGTGAAGTTCGAATGGAATAGCCAAAAGGTGATTATTCATGGCGATGGTAGCAACCACATATATAGTCGCCAGACCATCCCAATAATTGGAGTCAGAAGGAGAATAGGCGGAGAAACATACCACCACATTGAAAGGGTCAACGCTGTAGACAAGGATAAATGGTGGGATAACAAGATTGAAAGTATCTTAAATTGGTGTGGGTACGAACCTGGAAAGGGACTCGGCAAAAACCTCCAGGGAATCACCAAACCCATGAAGCTGAAGAAACATGGTACTACATTTGGTTTGGGGTATGAAAACACTTAGGAGGAGTTCAATGATTGGTCGCCACCATGGCGCGGTCCCTACTATCCACTGGAGCATCTGATACCTCGCCTAGAGCATATTTTCTAGCCAGCAGACATCATATATGGATCAGAGGAAGATGAAGCATTGGCAGCCATGAAGAATTTGTTTCTGGAAGACGATAATATGGACTGCTGTGTTATTTTCGAGGAGGAAGGGGAGGAAGACCCTTCTATACAAGCTGTGAACCGAGGAGAACGCCTCAGCAATTGGTCAATCAAAACCACCAGGGCCCGAAAAGCTTCGGGCATTACTATTACTTGCCTTGATGATGAACCAACGTTTGTGACTTGCAACGAGACAACGCAACACAACACAACAAACGGATATGGATTCAGAAGAGGATGATATACCAGAAGAGGTCGTCAGAGAGGTTGAGAATTTTAAGAATAGGCCTAAGTCTAACTTGGATGAAACTGAGGTCGTTAATCTGGGAGATATAGAGAATATCAAAGAAACATGCATCAGTGTTCACCGGTCACCATCAGAAAAGAAAGAGTACACGGAATTCCTAAAGTAATATGAAGACATATTCGCCTGGTCGTATGATGATATGACTGGTCTCAGTACATCCATTGTAGCTCACAAACTGCCAACAGATCCAACATGTCCGCCAGTAAAGCAGAAGCTCAGGAAATTCATACTCGACATGAGTTTGAAAATCAAAGAAGAGGTTACCAAGCAAGTCAAAGCCAAGGTTCTTAGGGTAGTAGAGTATCCAACATGGTTAGCCAAGATCGTGCCAGTGCCAAAAAAGGATGGGAAAGTTGGAGTTTGTGTTGACTACCGGGATCTTAATCGGGTCAGTCCTAAAGACGACTTCCCCTTGTCGAACATACACATTCTAATTGACAATTGCGCCAAGCATGAGTTACAGTCTTTCGTTGATTGTTTTGCTGGGTATCATCAGATATGGATGGACGAGGAAGATGCAGAGAAAACGGCTTTCATCACACCATGGGGAATGTACTGTTACAAAATTATGCCATTCGGTTTGAAGACTGCTGGTGCCACCTACATGAGATCCATGCTACCATATTTCATGACATGATATACAAGGAGATCGAGGTATATGTGGATGACATCATCATCAAATCCAAGAAAGCCAGGGATCACATAGAAGACTTAAGAAAGTTCTTCAACAGTCTGAAGAGGTACAATCTGAAACTGAATCCCGCCAAGTGTGCATTCGGGGTTCCTACTGGTAAATTATTGGGTTTCATCGTGAGTCGTTGAGGAATAAAATTGGATCCGTCAAAGGTCAAATCTATCCAAGAATTGCCGCTGCCAAATAACAAGAAGGACGTGATGAGTTTCCTGGGGAGACTCAACTATATCAGCCGGTTCATAGCTCAGTCCACGGTCATTTGTGAACCTAGCTTTAAAATGTTGAAAAAGGACGCTGCCTCCAAGTGGACTGATGATTGTCAGAAAGCTTTTGACAGAATTAAGGAATACCTGTCAACGCCGCTGTTCTTGGTTCGACCTGAGCTAGGAAGACCCCTATTGCTTTACCTTGCGGTATTGGATGGAGCATTCGGTTGTGTTCTGGGACAACATGATAAAACAAGGAGAAAGGAGCAAGCCATCTACTATCTCAGTAAGAAGTTCACACCGTACAAGGCCCGGTATTCTCTTTTAGAACGCACTTGTTGTGCTCTGACTTGGATCGTGCAGAAGTTGAGGCATTACTTATGTGCTTACACTACTTATCCCATATCCAGAATGGACCCTTTGAAGTATATCTTCCAGAAACCCATGCCTACTGGTAAGCTCGCCAAGTGGCAAATCCTGCTAAGTGAATTTGACATTGTTTATGTGATCTAGAAAGCAATCAAAGGGCAAGCCTTGGCGGATCATCTCGCTGAGAATACCGTGGACGGAGAATACGAGCCCCTAAAAACGTATTTTTCCGATGAAGAGGTATCTTTCATAGGAGAAGATGTTGCAGAATCATATGATGGTTGGAGGTTGTTTTTCAACGGAGCTGCAAATTTCAAAGGAGTTGGCATAGGAACAGTCCTAGTATCAGAAACCGGCCAACACTACCCGGTATCCACCAAGCTCAGGTTCCCTTGCAGCAATAATATGGCCGAATATGAAGCCTGCATCTTGGGGCTCAAAATGGCCATTGACATGAACGTTCAGGAGTTGCTAGTGATTAGGGATTTAGACTTGCTCATACATCAGGTTCGAGAAGAGTGGGAAACCAAGAACTCTAAGATACTTCCCTACTTGCATCACATACAGGAGTTGAGGAAAAGGTTCACAAAGACAGAATTTCAGCACGTCCCCAGAGTCCAGAACGAGTTTGCTGATGCATTAGCTACTTTATCGTCCATGATCCAGCATCCAGATACAAATTTCATTGATCCCATCCCAGTAAAGATTCATGATCAGCTAGCTTATTGCGCCTACGTTGAGGAAGAAGCTGATGGAAACCATGGTTCCATGACATCAAGGAGCACCTGACAACAGCGGAATATCCAGAACTTGCCAACGCTACTCAGAAGCGCACACTTCGTAGGTTATCCAGCAACTTCTTTCACAGTGGAGGAATCCTGTACAGGAGGACTCCCGATTTGGGTTTACTAAGGTGTGTCGAAGCAAAAGAAGCATCCAGGCTATTGGACGAAGTGCATGCAGGGACCTGCGGGCCGCACATGAATGGTTTTGTCTTAGCAAAGAAGATACTCTGAGTAGGGTATTTTTGGATGACTATGGAAAGAGACTGTATCCAGTATGTTCGCAAATGCCATTGTTGTCTGATACATGCAGATATGATAAAGGTGCCTCCAAACGAGCTTACTGCAACAAGCTCACCATGGCCATTCGCAGCTTGGGGAATGGATATTATCGGACCTATCGATCCTGCCGCATCAAATGGGCATAGGTTCATCTTAGTGGCAATCGATTATCTTACCAAATGGGTCGATGCAGCATCATACAAGGCGGTCACTAAGAAGGTTGTGGCAGATTTCGTCCGCGACCGTATTGTTGGTCGGTTCGAAATTCCGGAATCAATCATCACCGATAATGGTTCCAATCTCAACAGCGACTTAATGAAAGCAATGTGTGAAACATTCAAGATCAAACACAAGAACTCTACAACCTACAGGCCTCAGATGAATGGAGTTGTGGAGGCAACCAACAAGAATATCAAGAAGATACTAAGGAAGATGGTCGAAAGGCACAAACAATGGCATGAGAAATTATCATTTGCCTTATTGGGATACCGCACCACAGTCCGCACATCGACCGGAGCAACTCCCTACAAGCTGGTTTATGGTACAGAGGCGGTCATCCTCGCTGAGGTAGAAATTCCCTCCTTAAGGATCATACAAGAAGCAGAGTTGGATGTTGCAGAATAGGTAAAAGGTCTCTACGAGCAGTTAGCCCTTATATAAGGGAAAAAGATGAATGTAGTTTGCCACGGTCAGTTGTATCAGAACAGAATGTCCAGAGCCTTCAACAAAAGAGTTAAGCCAAGGAAGTTTACACCGGGGCAGATGGTGTTGAAGAAAATATTCCCACATCAATATGAAGCCAAGGGGAAGTTCTCTCCCAATAGGCAGGGTCCGTACATGGTTCACCGGGTTCTAACTGGAGGAGCTCTTATTCTTGCAAAAATGGACGGAGAAATCTGGCCAAAGCCGATCAATTCAGATGTAGTAAACGATATTATGTGTAACCACTTATGATGCCCTCTATGATGTAATTTGAACTACGCCTGACCTGATTCCCATTTAAGACGGGATACGTAGGCAGCCCTATGGGTTCGGTCACAATTTAATAAAAATTCCATTTTCCCCGCTATTGGAACTGGGGCAGAATTTTGAGGAGGACCCTCAAAATTCCGAAGTTGATTTTAGTCCATGCATCGCCAAAAGCGCCAGCCTAGTAAACTAGGGTAGAATTTTGAGGAGGACCCTCAAAATTCCGAAGACGATTTTTTTAGTCATTCAGTACAGCCGTCAGAAATGTCCGCTCAACAAACTGGGGCAGAATTTTGAGGACCCTCGAAATTCCGAAGCGAAAGAGGTTGTGTTGTCTTGAACCACGTCGACGTCGTTGGTTTATCTAAAGAAAACTATTTTCGATTATATACTTACGTTATATTTACTAAATCATGCATAACTATTATCCGAATTGCTGTTATTTAGCGATGATACCCCAATGACACACAACGTCAAGAGCCCGGGGAAGACGAAGTAACCTTTTCCCCTTACAGAACTCACGATTTTTCTTTGTATGCATGAACTCGACTTGCAGTATCGTTAAGTATATTTATGTACGCATATTTTCCCAAGAATGCAACTTCTCAGAATCATCACTTGCCCGCAATTGCTATCCGTACACAATCTCCCCAACAGTCATATTGTCGTAATCGGCTATCAGCTAAGAGATCTTACTACTAATCATCCTTTTACATTCTTGCACTGCATAAGGCTACTTATCTGCCTTTCGAGACTAAGCTTTGTCTCCATCTGCATTTTGCATAAGGCTACTTTTCTGCCTTCCGAGGTTAAGCTCTACCTCTATCATCATCTATATAAGGCTACTTATCTGCCTTTCAAGACTAAGCCCTGTCTCCATCTACATAAGGCTACTCTATCTGCCTTTCGAGACTAAGCATTGTCTCCATCCTGCATGGTTGAAATATCGCCTCTTTACTTTTCTTGCACGACTGCAACATCGCCACCTTCATTTAAATTCTGTATCGGCTGAAAGATCGCCACCTTTTGCATTTCATGGGCTGAAAGATCGTCAACCTATTCAAAGGCATCATAGTTCGGAGGCACCATTTGCACGGCCCGAGAACATCATTTCATGGCCTGCGAATTTTTATTTACGCTCTTCATAGCCCGGGACGTCATGGTCCAAGGACGTCATCCTAACTGTCCAAAGACAACATTCATGGTCCAATGGGAACTTGCATCACGTTTAAATTTATGTGCAATCTACGCTGTATTGCCTACTTGCAGGTACACCAGCTAGCAAACGACCATCTCAGTAGTAGCGATCCCACTTCGGTTCTCACAGCCTATCAGACTTCAACTATCCTTCTCAACTTAGGCATTGCGTCCGTTCCTTTCAATAACTCTATCGGCATATTTCGCCGATGAATCCTGAACTACATATGGCCTGATTCATGTAAGACCAGGGATATATAGGCAGCTCAAGAGCCAGAGCTCGATCAGAATTCTTTGCAAATCGTCTCTTTCGGTCAAAATTGGCCATCATATATTTACCCGACAACTCTTTCATCCTTCCCGGGTAAAGAGGGGAAGCTGTTGATACCCAATTTATTCCTAGATATTTTTGTACCCAAAATACTTCTAAAATAGCATATATGTGCATATATCAGCACACCCAAGAGTTTTGGTATTTTTAATGATTTTTAAACCAATTTATTGCCTATTTTAATACCATAAAATCCAATAATTATTCCCAAAATTATTATTTTGTTGAATAACTTATTTTATCCTCATATTTACACCAAAATATAATTAAAGTGATTTTTGCACATTTGTACAAATTCATTTGGCATTTTTAAAGCTAAATTGCTTGCAATTATAGCCTATTTTGTAAATGATAGCATTTTATAATTATAAAATTAATCCCAGCATTTTTAAATTAATATTTATATAATATTTGTTTATCCAGTACTTTTAATTTGTTCTTAAAATCGTTATTGCTATTTTTATAAAACAAAATGGGAAAAGTGGCTATTTACAATCTAGCCTCAATTGTATTTCAATTTTAGCCAATCTAGCACCCCAATTTAACCCAACTCAACCCCAAAATTGAGCCCAAATTACCCAACCCAATTACCACTCTAACCCGACCCAGCACCTATTCAACCGACCCAGCCCAAAACCACTTTTAATCCCGGCCGTTGATCATTTAGATCAACGGCCACCGTTGCTTCTTACCTTTTTTAATCCAAACTACCCTAAACCCTACCTCATTCTTTCAGAGACGCCGCCTTTGAATCCCTTCTTTCTCTCAACTCTCTCTCAACTCACCTCAAATCCTAGCCGTCGCCTCTCATTGAAACACCTAATCCATGGCTTCCCAGGCTCATCGGAGGCCTATATTAGCCTCTCATGGCTTCTACATGCTCGTTTCTGAGGTCCAATGACCAGATCTTGAAAGATTTCGACCAAGACTTTGCTTGATGACTGTTCTCCGGTCGTCTTCAACCTTTGTCCGGCCAGTCATGGTTATCCGAGTTCGACCTTCGACTTTCCTACTTAAATCGATGGTTTTCAAAGCCTTCCTCATCACCTGGGTTTCTTACGAAACCCTAATCTCTAAGGTTCCTCCGATTTTATTTTAGATCTGCTCCGGATCTATGTGTGTTTTGAACTTTCTAAGCATTTTTTCTCGAAGTTTCTTTAATTTTGCTTTCAAAACTCTTTATTCTTCAACTAGGGTTTCATGTTAAGTTATTTCGAATCTCTTCTCTGATTCTCGACATGTCTTGCTGTGTTTTGCTTGTGTTGTTTTTATATTTGAGTTAGCATGTTGAAAACCCTAATTTTTGGAATTTTGTTTGAGTTTCTTAGTCTGTTTGTTTGTATTAGTTTGATTTACCTTGTTTACACCTGATTAGCGTTGAAAACCCTAATTTTGGGGGTTTATTTGAGATTCTGAATTCGCTTGTTTGTTTCACATGTTTATTGCCTCTAAACTCGACTAATTTTCAAAAACCCTAGTTCTTTGGGGTCTATTCGAGTCCCTTGAGTTTATTCGTGCAATTCGTCTGTCTGAAGTTGCTCAGCCTGATTCTTTTTGTTTCAGCATCTCTCTTCCTTATGTGATTCCTTTTTGTTCTGAGTTCCGACTATTTGTCAAACTCGACTGTGTTTTCAGAAAGGTTTTTACTTGATTCTTCGCATGTTTTTGATCTTTTCCTCTACTACTAAATCACTGAAACCTGACCTACGTGACTATCATGCTATGAATGCTTGCTCTATGCTATTACTGTATGTTGTTCCTTCTCGCCATAGCTTGGCCTCACATGCTTATTACTTGTGCACTTCATTTATATACTGAGTCCCTTCTGTGATTGATTTTCAAACTCGTGATTGATTTTCAAAACTTTTCCTTATGAAATTCTGATTTTTTACTCGCCCGTTAAGGGTTAATTGATTCTCTCTCTTTGTTTGGCCTTACCAGATCCCTTCCAAAATAAGTACATTCCTGTATTTAGACTTAATCCCTTACTATATGGTTTTACTGCTCCTTTTATGGTAACAATCATTCTGCCTACAAATTGATCTTCTTTCCTTATATTAATCCTATTAGTGTCCGTTTGAGTAATAATCCCTTGATTAAAGGGGAATACCTGTGTTAATTGATTCTGACTGTGTTTATTTTCATGTTTGTGTTGAAACCTTATTTGTTACCTTATTCTCTACTCGTTCTCAAAACTATAAATACATGTACCTCTTCTCTTTCAAAAAACAAGTTCAACACACAGCATAAGTCACCACTTCTTCGCTCAAATACACTTAGGTTTTCTAAAAAAACATTCGAGTTTTCTATGAACACATAAGCTCTCTTCTCTGATTGTGTTTTGGCTGCAAGTACCTTGCTTTTCTTTGTGCTTACTTTTTTGCAACTGGTATGTCTCTTTTTGTTTAAATTCTGCCCCCTCTCTTATGTGTTTATGCTTCAATCTTTTCTTTGTTTATTTTTACTGCTTTCTGCAAGCCTGTTATTCCTGCTCCTATATGAATCTCCATCCCTGAACCCTTTGTCTGTTGAGTTATGGTTCAGAAAATATGACAACCCTTGACATTGTTGTTCATGTATATGGACTGGACTCCCTGAGTCATAAACTCTTTCAATTCCCATTCCTTTTCCCCCTTATATGTATTCTGAGCTTGAGACCTTGGCCTGGCAGTGTCCTAATAACTGCCCAGACCATAGTCTGACCTTCAATAGGTCTGTGCTCTTATTTGTTGACTGAACAGGCTTGGTCAGGGGTGTGCCAGCCTACCTTGTGGCTAGGCATGACCACCAGCCTGCCATGGCATTCCCCAACCCCCTCTCTTGCACTTACACTCATTCTTAGAACCTAAGTTTTGACCCTCTCTTGTGAGCCTTGCTTTGGGATCCATGAGCTCCCTCTGAACTTGGACACCTGAGGGCTGGCTCTTCCACACTGCACTGTAACTCTTTCTAATTAACATCTTGGGTGTAAGCACTGCCTGGAGTTCCTGAAACTCCTTGGATATCTGGAACACCCTAGATAAGAGAAGGCTTTGGAAATCTGATCTTTGGAAGTTGGTTTATTTCATATTTCAGACATGGGGTCTGAATTAGGCTCTCCTTGGTTGGAATTTTTAGTTTCTGATATATTTCTTATCTTTTTCTTATTCATTTTCTTATTCATTCTGGTCTGTAATAATCTTGTAATAAACTGCTGGGGTGTTAGTGAAAAAGGGAGGGTCAGTCCTGCATGCAAAGGGGTAGATACCATGTTCATAGGGAATTATTATACTTCTGAAATTCTGCATCTCATGTAGATACCATGTTCATAGGGAATTACTATACTTCTGAAATTCTGCATCTCATGTAGATACCATGTTTAGGTTTTTCTGCACTTCATATAGATACCATGTCTATAAATCATTTTTGAAATTCTGCATATCATATAGGTAATATGCCTATAGGACTTCCTGCATTTTGCATATGCATTTGTCACTAGGCAAACCTGTTTATAAGATTTAAATAACTAAATGCATATAGATGACCTGCCTATAGGATTTCTGCATAACAATAACAACGCTTAATATCAGTAACGCCTAGAAAGCATGCTTATAGGAGCTGTCAACCAAACCTGAATCGTCAACTCGCTCATAAGCCTAAAATCAGTAGCAATAATGTTTAACGCCTGCAGATCTTATGTCCCTGTAATTTACAATTCTTTTTTCTGCAATCATTTTACTTTTTTATTTCTGAAACTAATAGATATCATACCTATAGGTTTCATTTAACACCTAGACAAACTTTAGGGTAAAAACTATAATTGCATCAGTTTTTGATAATTACAACCAGCAGGCAGGCCTAATTCGGACTTCTTATCTGAAAATATGTGATAAATCAGCCTGCCTTAATGTTTAAGTTTAATTCAGACCTAATCAGTACGTGTAAGACATGCTAAACTATATGATTTTCTCTGATTTAAGGAGGTTTGTTTGAGCCATATCTGCTTACTTGCTTTCCCAATTCTTGCTGTATATGTTTTGAATGTCACCTTAGAATTTTATCCTTTTTTAAAAAAACTGCAAAAGCCCCAGCTCCCTCCCCTTTAGGATTAGTAGTCTCATATGCCTCCGGGACTGATAGGATTGAGATGGGTAATAGCATGCAATAAGTAACGATACTATTCCGCGCTTTAATACCTTAACGGGATGGGAAGGGTCGATATGGATATGATGACTGGTGCGTTAATATCACGTGCGACCCCTCTTCTGAGGAGTGATTGCTAGATATTGCATTGATGTGATCCATATTATTCGTAAACCTAGGACCCCTCTCCCCTTATTTGCTTTCATCTCTTCTAGTGAAACCATTCAAATCTTTTTTTTCCATAAATTTCTGTCCTCTCTACTTACCTTCAAAAGTATTGCAATATTGTATGCAAGTCCTTATTTGAGCCTTGATTGTTTACTTGTAGAGTCACAATTGTAACATGGTCGGGACCACACTAGTGGATCTTGAGGGGTGCCTAACACCTTCCCTCGAGATAATTTCTAGCCCTTACCCGAACTCTGGTTTTCCAACTCAAACCCTTCTCAAAGTGTCCTAATGCTCTATAATCATTAGGTGGCGACTCTTCAAAATTCCAAAACCCAATTCTCGAAAGGGAATAGAGTTGTCCTCCCAATGTTGTATATCCGATTTCGACCCGTAGAAAAAGTGGGCGTCGACAGTGATATCAGTTGCTCTTTTTGGCCGTGATTTTTTCCCTTATTCAGAAGAGTTTCCATGTAAAATCTTGGTGTCCTTTTGCTGCATTTTTATTCTTGCTGATTCAACCATAACTTAATGGTCCGCGTTTATCACTAATATCGTGAATATTATTTTTCGGGATTATTCCCCTGTTGTTGTTATATAAGCTAGGGACCAAAATGTTGGCCCTTGTAAAAATAGAATCCGATAATAATATGCGACCTCTCGAGGCAGTAAGGGAGGTTTTTTCTTAGTGAGAATATAGGACGACAATATTAAGATCACTTGTTGATAAATATGACAGAGTACTAAATTCCTTTCTTGATCATGTGATCTGCTTTATTCCAAAAGAGGAATTTGAACCAAAGTTAGTCATGTATCAACCAAACGACAAGAAGCTTCCAAATTCTGTGGTACCTCCTCGCCCTCCTTGTCGGTGTATATATATTGTGGACTTGATTTCAACAGCATGTCTATGAGGATATATTCTCAAAAAAAAGATTTCACTTTTCTCAAATCCAAAGTAGGATTTCAAAATCTTTGGTTGTATAGGAAAATATCATTCTAGCTGTATATATTTCTTTTCCCTTAAGCATATACATTGTTTTCAAGGGGGATATTATGAAATATATTTTTGTTCATATCGAAATCTAATAAAGAGATAAGTTGCTATAAATGGATTCAGTACAAAGTAGAGTTGACTATACATCGCCGCTAAACAGGGGCTGATCTAGGATTCCAAGCAAGTTCTGAGTTCTCAACCTAGAGTTTTTTTTTTTTTTTTTGCTTATTGGGTTTTGAATAAATTATTTATACATATCAAGTGGATTTTTACAAATACGTACAAGATATGGGTTAAAATTACTGTGATATGCTGAACCCGTAACTTCAACGGTAGATCTGCCTCTGCCCCTGCCTCTAACCTATACAAACAGGAGAAGTTATTCCCGAAAGTGAAAACTGCTATAAACACACAACTTAGTACATTAACCAACTAGATCAAAGAAAAAAACTAAGAAAGAAGCAAGAAAAAAATTCCAAAGATCGAGTAATTAACAATCGAGTTGAACTTTAGCTAGTGATATATGACTTGTAAGTTCTGGGAATATTTTAAAGATGATGATTATATTCTTTTGACTTTCAGCTTGAGTATGTAATGATACTTTAGAATCAAGGTAGATAAGGCATACAATATGCTCTTATCATACAAGTGATCAAGAACAATCCACCAATTCTTCTAGCAATTTTCACCCTTTATTCTTTTACAACTAACATACAAATTCTGAGGCCTCTCTATATAGTTTCATGGTAGGTTCAGGTTTCTCACAACAAAATAAAGCCTGAAATTCACTTCAGAAACCTTCATTATTTCTTGTAGCCTTCACAACTTCTTTTACTTTTAACCAAACGCTATAAATCTTGGCATTTTGCCAAACACATTATTTCTTGAACATACGAACAATATGGATATGGTGATGAAGTTGGGAGCAATAAGCCCTGTGGTGATATTCAGCAAGAGTAGTTGTTGCATTTCTCATAGCATCGAAACCCTAATCCGTAGTTTTGGAGCAAACCCTACAGCTTACGAGCTCGATAGACATCCAAATGGGAAGCAAATGGAGAAGGCACTAATTGAACTAGGGTGTCAGCCAAGTGTGCCAGCAATTTTTATAGGGAATGAGTTGGTTGGTGGTTCTAATGAGATCATGAGCCTTAATGTGAGAAGCAAGCTGAAACAATTGCTCATTAGGGCTAATGCCATTTGGGTATAAAAATTAATGACTAGCTAGTAGCAATTCTACGAGTTTTGATAATAAATATCAACCATTTATAGAGAGTCTTCTAGCTTCGGACTGTTCTTTTTCTCCTATTTTGCTTATTGATGCATGTACTAATAATGTTATACAATTACAGTTATAGTTGTTTTCTTTATGTATTGCACTTTAATCCAATGTATTCAAGATATGTTATATACACTACATGCAGTGTGTGGTTACATATATGTGTTGTGTTTTATCATTTTTACAACTCATTTTGAGATTGAGCATTGTCTACTATATGAACTAAATAATATCAAGCTCTTAATAATGATACCGTACATAATTTCTCATCAAACAACTCTAATTCATGAGCAAGAAAGACATGGGAGAGATAATGATATCATGTTCTGATCATGCTCCATTGTTAGTCTATGCTGTCTCAATTAATTCTGAATATGTAAAGTATTTTAAATTTCTCGCAATGAATACAACCAAGATAAAATATAGAAATATAAAGAAAGAAAATGCTTTTGTTGAGAGTCAAACTCAAGAACTCCACTTACTAAGTGGGCGGTCTACCAGTTGAGCTATAAGAAACTTTTTTAAAGTATAGTTACAAATGGTAAATACAATGTATATGTTTCTTATGTCCGCGTAATGGACTCAACGATAATATGAATGAAATCTTCCAGCCATCAATAGGATGATTTGTCATTTTCTCTTTTAGCAATGGCAGGGGAATGTGTTCCGATTTGCAAAAAGGCATATAGGAGAAAAAAGGAATCTACTCGAACTTGTAAACAAATAATGCAATAATCAATTGTTCTTGTCAAGCATCATAAAGACATGCATTATCCAGTTAAAAGTTATTTTATTTATAAAAAAGATGTGATAAAGTAATTTATAGAGTTGTAATTGATTTTCATAATTTAAAAGTCAAAATTAATCAAAATTAGGGTCACTCCAAATTTACAGTTTTTCTACTTTACACTTTTGATTTAACAAAACATATTTACTACTAGTATTTTATTCCCGTAGACATATAAAATTTATTAAGTTTAATTCATATAAAATTTGGATGGAATCTTAGTTTTATTTGGGTTAAATAATTAATTTGAGCTTTATAAGTTAAATTAGTCCATTTTATTATTTTCAAGCCCAATGTCCATTTCATCTTAAGGCCCAGACTCATGCCGTGTGTCAAGTGACATGACATATCTAGTCAAACTGCAAGGCAAAAAGATGACGCCACGTGTTAAATGATGTGGCAATTCAAGTCAAAAGCCAAGAACCAACTACAGGTCGCCAAGTGGCTAAAATGACATGAGCCAATCAGAATCAAGCAAGAGAGTTCATATGTAGCTGGATTATACATCCTCTACAATTATAAACAAAGGGGTTACATAACTCTCTAGACATTCAAAGTTGGAGAAGAACACGCCGCAATTGGTGAAGGCATCCACAAACAGAGAGATCAATCATCAAGTGCTTAGTTCTTCAATAAAGGAGTGATCAACGAAGTTCTTTCCGGAGATCAACCCGTAATAACAAAGTGTTGATCGACGTTCTTGGCGATTAAGTACATCACAAGGAGGTCTGCATCATCCTACATTCGAGAAAGACGCTTCTATTGTTTCATCAAAATTTGTTCGCAATAAATTTTTGTAATACAAAAATAAACTGCAACAAAAATAATATGAAGAAAAAGTAATTTTATTGATAAATATTTGTGAGTACAATTCTATATATCCCTTGATTCTCCTCTATGAAATTCTACGTGGTTCGAGGGCTTGAGAAACATCTTTCTCGAATGTAGGACGATGCAGACCTCCTTGTGATATATTTAATCGCCAAGAACGTCGAGCAGCACTTTGTTGTTTCGGGTTGATCTTCAGAAAGAACTCCGTTGACCACTCCTTTGTCGAAGAACTATGCACTTGATGATTGATCTTTGTGTTTGTGGATGACTTCACCAATTGCAGAATGTTCTTCTCCAATTCTGAATGTCCCTAAAGAGTTATGTAACCCCTCTATTATAGTTGTACACTACTAGAAATTCGGGTTTTAGCGACCACAAAAAGCGACCAACGTTGGTCTGTTTATGCAAAATACCGACCAAAACCAGTCCAAACAGGCCTGGTCGCTATTTTAGTGGTCGCTTTTTGTATACCGACCAAAGTTGATCGCTAATTACCGACCAAAGTTGGTCATATATTAATTTCAAAAAAAATATTGCAAAAAAAAAACGACCAAAGTTGGTCGGTATTTTAATTATGTAATCAAAAGATTCACCGTTTGGGAATCGAAGCAGGGTGTGAACTGTGGCAGGATACTATTCTACCACTAGACCATTGGTGCATTTTATTTTAAGATTGTCTTTTTATTTATTTATACTCATTAATTATATTTTTACACGAAAATAACTGACCAAAGTTGGTCGGTTTTTTAAAATGACAGATAGATTTTACCGACCAAAGTTGGTAGGTTTTTTTAATATTAATTATTATTTATTTTAATTGCAAAAATCGACCAAAGTTGGTCGATTTCTTGAAAAATAAATTTCACGGGACTCAAAAATAGTTTCCTGCATTTTTGCGCCAAAGAAAACCAACCAAAGTTGGTCGGTTTCGTAAAAAAAAATTAAAAATTAAAATATTTTGAAAAACCGACCAAAGTGGTCGGTTTTTGCCGAATTTCTAGTAGTGTGGTAGAGGGTGGACAGTCCAGCTACATATGAACTCTCTTGCTTGATTCTGATTGGCTCATGTCATTTTAGCCACATGGCGACCTGTGGTTGGTTCTTACTTTTTTGACTTGGATTGTCACATCATTTAATACATGGCGTCATCTTGTTGGCTTGCAATTTGACTAGATATGTCATGTCATTTGACACATGGCATGAGTCTAAGCCTTAAGATGAAATAGGTCTTTGGCTTGAAAATAATAAAATGGACTAATGTTGACTTGTAAAGCCCAAATTAATTATTTAACCCAATTGAATTTAATCCAAATTTTGTATGGATTAGACCCAATAAATTTTATATGTCTACAGATACCCCCTACTTCAAGGCTTGTCGGGGTGTAGGCTTGCTGAAACGAACAACGAGACTTGATGTACCAGTGAATGTTGATATTTTTGTTTCAGCACTTAAGGTGACTTCTACCGGTCAAATCTGAACTTTTTTACAGTTGCACATTTATGTGAAGTGCTAAATACAAACTCCAAGCAAAATTTAACCTTCCAATACTTTGGTTGTAGAATACGTGTGTGCAATATAATTTAGTTTAGAAGTAGCAATTGTAAATTATAGTAATGGAAAACTCTTGCAAATTGTTAGACAATTTTCTATGTTAGTCCCACGTTAGGCCTCTTTCCTGTTTTACCAAAAGCAAATAAGGAAAAATATTTCTTGATCTTGTAGGACAAGGCAACGTTTTTTCCTCCTAGGATTCTAACTCCTTATTTTGTTCACTTATAACTCATACTTTATTAGATCCCTATAAAATGAGGACCAAGACAACTAGTTTTCCATAACAATTGAATATCAAGCTCCTCTGTCAAACTATATCGAAGCACCAAAATTGATACTAGAACCCATGCTGAACTAGACTGGTGTGTTGCTTCTGATGTCCTTTTTTATGTCAAACTGAAGTGTCATGGGGTTGAATCGTCATACTATTGGCACTATATCTAAAAAAACTTTGTGTTGTTAGCATCGAAGATTTCCAAATATTTTTCTTTTGGAGGCTTTTGTGGGAGTACCAACGGCCTTTGATATCCCTAAGGAGATGCACGAGATCCGTATATGATTTGCAGCAAAACACGTGTCTCTTTGTTGTGGCCTGGCGAGAGAGACATATGAAGTGTTCTTTCAACCTTGGCGTTGAAATCCCTACTCTTGGAGGCTTGGAGAGACAATATTTCATCATTGGCGAGCCAACATATACCACATAGCATCATTGTAGGTTGACGAAGAAGACAACTGGAGTAGGCCATTCCAACTTCGGCGAGCAAACCATTAGCGCGTCTTTGCAAAATATTTATTTCTCAATGCAGGAGCAATAAAATCACAAGCCGCTTCATTCTAAAGAATCATAACACTAGGGGATGGAACATATACAAAATTCAATACCAAATTCTTTGAGGATTAGCCGCAATAATATTTTGAAACTGATAAGCATGTCCAGCGTTTTAACTTTACAGCATTGTACAATCTCGCCAAAAGATTGATTCTCAAGCTAGAAGTGTCTGAATCATGATCTGTTTGTGCCGTTGGAAAGAAATCTCTGACACCCGTCGTACTAGAAAATTTCATAGCAGTATATCCCTCATAATGGCTGCAATAATATTCTGAAGTTTCTCCTGATGTCTCCCGTACTTGCAATCCAGCTTTGCGCACTCTTGTTGAAAAATTCATATCTCGAGATAGGAGACTCCAAATTGCAATCCGTTTATGATTTTAGAAAGTAAACTCATAGATCTGAAAAACATATGAATTTAACGGCAGAACTCCTTTCGAGCTGGAAAAAAAAAATTCTCAAAATCCACCTAGCTGCAATAACTTTCAGATTCGTGTAGTTCCGGCGAAAAAAATAGTATTTTGAGCTAGAAGACTCCAAATTGCAATCCGTTTGCACTGTTAAAAAGTAAAACCATCTGCAACACATGTGAATTTCATGGCCGAACTCTTTTCGAGTTGGAAACAAAAAATTCTCAAATTCCACCTAGCTGCAGTAACTTTCAGATTCATGTAGTTCCACAACAAAAATCGTATCTTCAGCTAGGAGCCTCTGAATCACAAACGGATTGTTTTGTTGGAGACTAGACATCCAAATATACAACATATAAAATGTTTGGGGTAGAACGTCTTCCGTATAGACCACAGTAGTTTTCTAAAGTTGATCTCTTCATCCGTTGAGATCGCTTCCCATCTCTGAGCTGTCTTATGAATATTGTTGTATTCTTGAAATTGACTCTACAGTCTTGAATATAGTAACTTTAGCTATTGTGCTTCACAAATCTTATTTCTTTATTTATTTCTTTTGCAGACTTGCAAAGAATTTTAACGAGTCCAGATATCAGTCTGAGATGTTATACAAATGCGGACTCACTCCTTCACCAACTGTTGCACTTGATTTGTTGACGGTCTTGAAGTTTATCAATGGCGGCTTCCATGGTGATTGAAGGTTTTTCAAGAGAGATGACTTTTTATATATGAGGCATTGAGGATAGTGTATTAAAATGTGGAGACGTCATATTGACTTGGAAGAAGCATTCAAGACGAGTCGGCCACAAAGCCTAGTTTACAATCATTTTCATGACTTAGACTTTTGTATAGGAAAAAGTCTAATTCATTTTGTCTCTATATTTTTTGATGTATCAACTTTTGTACTATTGACGCAATAAAATATCTTTTATACTTCAAAGCAAATCATCTTTTTTCCTCATAGGTATGTGCATCTACACTTGGAAGAATTAATGTAATGATCCGAAGATGCCAAACTTTTTTTTTAAACCTCATGCGACTGAACTTAGAATAAAACTCTAAGCTTCCTACATATCTCGGTGCAGAGGATCAAGTCATAACGTAGTTCATAGGGGTGAGTTTTTGTTTTTTTTTCTTTTTTTCCTTTTTTATCTCCTAATTTTTTTTACCTAGGTCGCCTCTCGCGAGGTTTTCAACTTAGCGGACTTTTTTTTTGGGCCGTATAATTTAGACTCATGTGGGCCAGGAGTGTAGCAACGTGTAGTTTAGGCTCATGCATCAAGAAGCATCATGACTTGCATTTTAGGCTCGTACGTCGAGGTGTGTCGGTGACTTTCATGGGAAGTACTGCTTCAGAAATTGTCCGTTGATCGGACCAACTCTAAGACCATCCTTATCAATGATTGTCTGTGCGCCACTTGAATAGGCTTCTTTCACAACATATGGCCCATCCCATTTTGAGGTAAACTTGTCGCCTATGTGTTTGTTGAGAGGATTATGGGTCGTCGAACAGCTAAGACTAAGTTTCCCACTTGGAATGATCGTGGCCGCACTTTCTTGTTGAAGGCTCTAGCTAGTCGAGCTTGATAACACTCCAATTTTTGTTGCGCTTCTAATCTTTTCTCATCCAATGCCTCTAACTCTACTAGGTGAAGTTTAACATTCTCTTCATACTTGAGTCCTTCTTGGATTGCGATCCGCAATAATGGAATTTGTTGCTCCAACGGAAGGACTGCTTCCACGCCATATACAAAGAGTAAGGAGTTACTTGTGTAGCAATTCTAAAGGTTGTCCGGTATGCCCACAAAGCTTCACCAATTTTCTCATGCCAGTTTCTCTTGTTCTTTGCAACAACTTTCTTCAAAAGGTTAACAAGCGTCTTGTTAAAAGCTTCAGCAAGTCTGTTGGTGGGTGCATTATAAATTAAAGACTTATGTTGCTTAAAACCGCACTTCTCGCACAGACTCTTCACGAGCTTGTTGTCAAATGGCATTCCATTATCAGTGATTAAGTATCTTGGTATGTCGTACCTAAAAATTATATATGATTTGATAAAATCGACAACAGTTTCTTTTTTCACCTCCTTGAGTGGAACAGCTTCAGCCCATTTAGAGAAGTAGCATATAGCGGCCAATATGTACATCTGTCCCTTTGATGACTTTGGAAGTGGTCCAACAACGTCAAGTCCCCATGTATCAAAAGGGACAGATGTACCTTTTGAGAAACGTCTTCCTCGACGTACGAGCCTAAGCTGCAAGTCATGACGCTCCTTGATGCATGAGCCTAAACTGCACATTGCTATACTCCTGGCCCGCATGAGTCAAAGTTGTGTATGGCCAAAAAAACAAAACAAAAGTCTGCTAGGTTGAAAACCTTGCAAAAGGCAGCCTAAGCAAAAATTAGGATATAAAAAAAAAGAACTCACCCTTCTGAACTACTTTATGACTTGATCCTTTTCATCGAGGTACGTAGGAAACTTAAAGTTTCATTCTAAGTTCAGTCGCATGAGTTTTTAAAAAATAAAAATTTGGCATCATCGGATCATCACATAAATTCTTCAAGTGTAGAGGTACATATCTATGAGGAAAAGAAGACGATTTGCGTTAAAGTACGAAAGATGTTTTAGTGCTTCAATAGTACAAAAGGTGATCCATCCAAAAATGTAGAGACAAAAGGAACTAGACATTTTTCTGTACAAAAGCCTAAATCATAAGGATGATTATAAACTAGGCTTTGTTGCTGATGTGTCTTAAATGCTTTTCCGAGTCTATATGACGTCTTCACATCTGATACACCATTCCCGATGTACGTCTCTCACGTTCAGTAGTTGTGACGATCTCTTGACCATGGGTCCTGTTGTTATGCCTCGAGCAGGATGTTGCTTCTCTTGTGCAAGTGTTGGTTAAAGGTCCCATATGTGAGAAGTTGTTTCTTTTTAGAAAAAATCTTCAATCATCGTGGGAGACGCCATTTATAAATTTCAAGACTATCAACAATTCAAGTGCAACAATTGGCGAACGAGTGGCTTTGCAAGATGATCTACTATAATAATTCTTTCTTTCTCATAGAGATTTTGCATGCTCAAAACTTCAACATATCCGCATCCTGTATGACATCTCAGTCGGATATTCGGACGCTTTGAGCTCCTTTGCGAGTCTGCAAAAGGAATCGAAGAGATAAGATTTGTGAAGCATGGTAGTCAAAGTAACTACATCCAAGATTTTAAAGTCAATTTCAACAAGAAAAAAACACATTCGCAGGATCATAGAGATGGAAAGCGAGCTCAACCGACAACAGGATCAACTTTGAAAAAACTATTGTCGTCCGTTTCAAAGATGTTATGCCCATAACAATTTGTATGTTGTATATTTGAATGTCTATTTTCCAAAAACACAGACCATTTGCAATTTGGAGGCCCCTAGCTCAAGATACTATTTCTTTCGCCGGAACTACACGAATCTGAAAGTTACTGCAACTAGGTGGATTTTGAGAATTTTTTGTTTCCAGCTCGAAAGACGTTTTGGCATGAAATTAATATATGTTTTAGCTCTATGAGTTTACTTTCTAACCACATAAACTAATTGCAATTTAGAGTCTCCTAGCTTGAGATATAAATTCTTTAACAAGAGTGCGCAAAGCTGGATTGCAAGTACGACAGACATTAGGAGCAAATTCAGAATATTATTGCAGCCATTATGACGGGAATACTTCCATGAACATTTCATGTGTGATATGTGTTAGAGTTTTCTTTCCAATTGCACAAACGGATCGCAATTCGGACACTCCTAGCTCGAGATATCAATCTTTTGGCGAGACTGTACAGTGCCGTAAAGTTAAAATGCTGGACATTCTTATCAGCTTCAATAAATTATTGCGGCTAATCCTCAAAGAATTTGGTACTGAATTTTTTATATGTTCCATCTCCTCGTGTTATGATTCTTTAGAAAGAAGAGTCTTGTAATTTCATTGCTACTTCATTGAGAAATAAATATTTTTGCAGAGACCCGCTAAGGGTTTGCTCGCCGAAGTGGGAAAAGCCTACTCCAATTGTCTTCTGCATCAACTTGCAATGATGCGATGTAGTACATGTTGGCTCGCCAGTGATGAAATATTATCTATCCAAGCCACCAAGAGTAGAGATTTTGTCGCCGAGGTTGAAAGGACATTTCATATGTCTCTCTCGCCAGGACGCAACAAAGAGACATGTGTTTTGCTGCAAATCATATAGGCATCTCGTGCATCTCCTTAGGGATATCAAAGACCGTTGTACTCGCAAAATCCTGCAAAAGAAAAATATTTGGAAATCCTCGATGCTAACAATGCGAAGTTTTTATAGATACAGTGCAAATAGCACGATGATTCAGCATCATGGCACTTCAGTTTGACATTAAAAAAAAGACATCGGAAGCAGCACAACAGTCTAGTTCACACTACAAAAAAAAGGCCTAATTGCGGGGGTTATTTTTAAGGTTTGTGGCGGTTTAAAACCCCCGCAATACGTTGTTGCGGCAGTCATTAAAACCCCCACAATAAGAGTCGTCGCAATTGTTTTGCGGCAGTTATTTGCTGACCGCCAGAACTAAGTAGTGGGGGTTACTTCGCGGCGGTTGACCCCCGCAGATTTAAAACTTAATTTTTTAAAAATAATTTTCAGCTACGAATTGCGACGATTGTAAACCTCCGCAATATAATTTTTATTCTTTTTTATTAGCTTATATTTTAAGCTCCAGTCAGTCATAACCTTATTGAATTTTTTAATTCATATATTATTGACAAAATTACTAATTAAGTTGTAAATCATAATCAAAGCAAAAAATATATATTTAAAAGTAAAAAGATATCGATAACATATCATAAAATCACAAAACGTTATCATAAAATATCATTAGTTTTTAAAACTAAATTGTCAACATTAAGTAGCATCACTCAAAAACTATTTTAAACACAAAACATTCACTCCAACAATCTAACATCAGCTTCAACCACACAATTACATCGTCACAATTAATTATCTAAGACAATTACAATAAAATCAATGGTTGCCTCTAGAATTACTATCACCACATGATCTTCTTGCGTCCATTGGCAAAAAGGGTCCACTGTCCGCATCACTTGGCTGCATAAAAAAATAAAGTATAAAAATCATGTCAGAATCAGAAATTGCAGTAACTGTAGGTTCTACTAAATAATGTAAGCAAATAAGTGCAACACTTCAAGCTTCGTTTGTACTTAAATATCAAATTTAGATCAACATTGCAGTCTTTTTTTTTATTGGACTGAGAAAAAAGATGTTTGTGCATCCTATTAGAAAGTGAGACTAATTCATGCTAGAATCAGAAAGAAAAATATAATAGTGGGAGAGAGAGGAGTTATACAAAGAAAACAGATACACATACAAGAATTGTACTAATCTAAGCCACTCTATCTTTGCAAATAGACAAATTAAAGTGAAAAAAATTTGAAGAACTTTACTTACTGTTGTAGGAGAAATCGTCGAAGGAGAATCAAAGAACCCCACAAACTGTTCTGGTAAAGTCCCTTCTTTCATTATCATATATGCCTTGAAAGCATTCATCATTTGATTGTGAGCATTCATCATTTGATTATGGTTATGTTGACATTGGGACGAACATGAACCTTCAATACTTGAAGAACTTGTACCACCAAAACGAGGTCTTACTTGTTTAAAAACTTTACTAGGGACAGGGCCTAATCCCAAACACCTTACCCTTCCAGAGTGCTCTTTTCCTAGCACCTTACCAACGGCATCATTTGGCGAAATTTGAGACTCGTCTATGGTGCTTTCGCTCAAAGCTAACTCAATTTTTTCCTACACATACAAAACTCATTGTCACAACTAAACTAACAGGAATGCATTTGTCTAGTGTCAAAATATACATATCTTAATCCGCATAACCATATATACCTTGACACGCCTACCTGTTTCCAATCTAGGCTTAGTTTGATAGGATTCGATTCATTTTAGTAATGAACAAAACAAATAGGATTGATTATGTATCACAATTTCATCACTACATCGAAGGCTTTTTTGTAAATATATTGATAAGATAGCTTGGTATCCAAACATAAAGAATTATGATCCTTCTTGTGTACATAAGAAATTGGGTGGGTATAGGGCATATAACAAAAAGGGTTTCCTCGATCATAAAATAAAAAAAGAAAAAGCAGACAGGAAGAGTTTGATTCTTTAAACAAGCAGGTTTTGGCTTCTTTTTTAGCACCCTAATTGCATTTAGATTCCAGGAAACTATGCACAGGTAGCAAGTAGAAGAAGTAGGCAGGACATGACAAGGATGTCAATCATGTAAAACCATATAGTAACGAGGAGATGAGGCACTCTTGAGCAACCCAAGACAATAGACAACTTTAACTGCAACACACATTAAATAGAACTTAAATGTTGAGTAAACTTCAATTATCTAGCATACTCATTAGTCCTCATGATTTGTTTCTTAAGATAAGCTATGAATTCACAAAAACTTACGCATATTTCTTTTACTTCTTCATTAACATATACTCCATCTTCATTCTTATGAGTAGCAATGTATATTTGTGCTCGTCCAGGCATTTGTCCAGTCTGAGCTATCTATAAATACAAAATCAAATTCAGAATTAGTTACTACTTAGAAATAATTACATAGAAAGTTAATTTACTCACCATTTCAGCCCTTCTCGTAGCGTTGGCTTTGGAACCACCTGTGTGTGGAATCTTCTGTTTTTTTCTATTTTCAGCATTTCTTTTACGCATTTCCTTATAAAAAATATACTTGAAACTCAATTAGAAGAACAAACAATAATATAATTATAAAGACTAGAAGAAGCAGTTGCATAAGTACCTTTGTTGAATCTTTATATTGGTAATCAACAAAAGAAATCCATTGATCTGGCGGAATTCCATCCGGCACATTATGAATAATCTCAGCTCTACTTTTAAGTGGGTCTTCAGATGCACTCCACAAGTTAAGCATATTTGCAGCCCATTTCTTTCCAATAGATTTATAAACATGTTGTCGTGCAACTGACTCGGTTGTCTTAAAAAAGAACTTGGGCTTAAAGAATAAAACATTGGTTAGCATGTCTATTAAATGCAAGTATAAAGTTCAAAGATAAAATAGAGATATAGTTGTCTTTCTCCAAAATAAAACAGTGATATAGTTCTAAGAATGTAGAGCTTATACCTTTATAATTTTATCGAAGACGTGGTTGAAGTATGAGATAGGTAAACTCGACCATTTCTCACAGTGGATAGGAAATAAAGTGCAGTCACATGCTAAAATTCCACAAAATCCTGAAAGAAGGCCGCGTGCATCTCCAAATGGTTCATCCAGGTAATCAAAATCAACCACAATACGTTCTTCACACGTTAAATATTGCACTTCATTAACTTTCACTTTGAGTTTCTTGATATTTTCTTTTGAATCTGTATAAGAAAAGAGATCAGTTGAATCCATGAGAGAGATGAACCAACTAAAACAAGAAACTTCTGATGTTTTAGCCATGTTTTTCTTTTTGGACAAAAGGATACAAGAATCAAAATAGGGCTCGACCAGACAATTTGCCGCTCTTTTATAGCTTATATAAAATGTCACTATATAGTTGAATTTTTCAAAGAAAAGACGAGCATGCAGGGAAAACCTTCTAATTACTGCAATTGCATCACAAAATTGAAAGTAACCAACTTTCAGGTAAGGTCTAGAGGGACTTAGAAGGGACTGCTGAATATGTACTAATAGTCAAAATTATTTACCTATTGTGTTTACAGTCCAATGGCTCCCAGAACGCTTTCTAGATAAGGCTTGAACTGTTGGACCTTGCATGAAACTTTAACTTGCGGCAAAAAATTTTGGTCTTGAACAGCAATCTCCATTGCTCAAAGTTTTCAAATTTGGCTTCTCATGTGGGTGGAGTCTTTTAATATGGATTAATTTTGAATAAAGAAGCAATACAAGAAGCACAACTACGTCCCCAAGTTATTGCATGACGCGCGCTTGGTTGCTTCTAATTCTATTTTCTACCTATTTAAATTGAATGATCTGCTGCATAAAAAAGGGAGATAGATATATATATATATAGAGAGAGAGAGAGAGAGAGAAAATGAAAGTCATGATTCAAGAGAAAAAATTAAGGAGATAAAAAAAGGAATGAACAAAAGGGCAAGTGCAGGCAGTTCGTGAAAGCAAGTGGAGATGGAAGAAGCTCTAGTATCAATTTCGGTGCTTCGATCCAATTTGACCGAGGAGCTTGATATTCAATTGTGATATAAAACTAGTTGGCTTGATCCTCTTTTTATAGGAATCTAACAAAGTATGAGCTATAAGTGAACAAAACAAGGAGTTAGAATCCTAGGAGGAAACAATGTTGCCTTGTCCTACAATGTCAAGAAATATTTTTCCTTGTTTGCTTTTGGTAAAAAAAGAAAGAGGCCTAACGTGGGACTAACATGGAAAATTGTCTAACAATTTTCAAGAGTTTTCCATTACTATAATTTACAATTGCTACTTCCAAACTAAAGTACATTGCACACACGTGTTCTACAACCAAAGTATTGGAAGGTTAATTTTTGTTTGGAGTTCGTATTTAGTACTTCACATAAATGTGAAACTATATAAAAGTTCATATTTGACTAGCAGAAGTCACCACAAGTGCTAAAACAAAAATATCAACATTCACTGGTACTTTAAATCTCGTTGTTCGTTTGAGCAAGCCTACACCCCCACAAGCCTTGTAGTATGGGGCATCTGTAGACATATAAAATTTATTGGGTTTAATCCATAAAAAATTTGGATTAAATTCAATTGTGTTAAATAATTAATTTGAGTTTTACAAGTTTAATTAGTCCATTTTATTATTTTCAAGCCCAAGGTCCATTTCATCTTAAGGTCCAGACTCATGCCATGTGTCAAGTGACATGACATATCTAGTCAAACTGCAAGGCAAAAAGATGACGCCACGTGTTAAATGATGTGGCAATTAAAGTCAAAAGCCAAGAACCAACCACAAGTCGACAAGTGGCTAAAATGACATGAGCCAATCAGAATCAAGCAAGAGAGTTCATATGTAACTGGACTGTCCACCCTCGAAAACTATAAATAGAGTGGTTACATAACTCTCTGGGGACATTTAGAGTTGGAGAAGAACACTCCGCAATTGGTTAAGGCATCCACAAACAGAGAGATCAATCATCAAGTGCTTAGTTCTTCAATAAAGGAGTGATCAACGAAGTTCTTCCCAGAGATCAACCCGTAACAACAAAGTGTTGATCGACGTTCTTGGAGAATAAATACATCACAAGGAAGTCTGCATCATCCTACATTCGATAAAGACGCTTCTCAAGCCCTCAAATCACGGAGAATTTTAGAGAGGAGAATCAAGGGATATATAGAATTGTACTCACAAATATTTATCAATAAAATCACTTTTTCTTCATATTATTTTAGTGCAGTTTATTTTTCGTATTACGAAAATTTATTGCGAACAAATTTTGGCACGCTGAGTGGCACCAATTCTGCCCTTCATCTCTCCTTCTTGCAAGTTGAAAGCTACAAATTTCAGATCTGGAGCTACAATGGCCTTCCGCATATGTGATGTTTCATGC
Source organism: Nicotiana sylvestris (assembly GCF_000393655.2). Lineage (NCBI taxonomy): Eukaryota > Viridiplantae > Streptophyta > Magnoliopsida > Solanales > Solanaceae > Nicotiana > Nicotiana sylvestris. Next base: position 10,482,862 of record NC_091060.1, read on the forward strand.
AAAGATGCTACTGTTGCCGCATTCGCTGAGCTCAGTCATGTTGGCCCAATCACTCAAAGCAAGTTCAAGGCTAGTGGCTTGGATGAATCCGAATACTTAGCCTCCTTGGAGATGGAAAAGAAGAGCAGATCTCATATGACATTCGCAACTGTTATTTCTGGGGGCAACATCCCATTCTCGATGTTTGATAAACTTTCTCAAACCTCCTCAAACCTTGGAGGATTTGACGAATTCTTCAGTTTCAACGAAGGTCAATGCCTTGATGATTGACGCAACTAACGTGGACAAAAGGTTTTTCATGATGGAACAAACTATAGAGGTCTTGAAGAAAACTGTTGAAGACAAAGACCTTCAAATCGCTCAACTCATGAACAAATTGGAGGTCTATGCACCTGGAGAGTCGAGTCATGTCCTTCCTCATTCACCTGTCTTCACCTCCCAGAAAACAGTTGTTGAGGAATCATTTCAAAGTTAAACATTCAAAAGGAAAAGCAATTTACCTCAGTTGCGGCATTATCTATCCAACAATTGCAAGACATGATAAGAAACACCATCAGAGCTCAATATGGCGGACCATCACAAAGATGATACAGTTGACAGGCACCAAGCAAAGGAAGGATGAGCCCGTGGTGGATTACATTCATCGTTAGAGGGCGTTAATTTTGGACTGCAAATATTGCCTTTTAGAAATATCTGTTGTGGAGATGTGCATTCAAGGAATGCACTGGGATTTTTGTACATTCTACAAGGGATCAGACCGTGAACTTTTGAAGAACAACACGAGCACACGACATGGAGTTAAGCATCGTAAGTCATGGAAAGGCATTTCCATTTGCTGATCAAAAGGAGTTCAAGAAAAATATTGTATCGAAGAACCAAACCAAAGAATCAATGGCGGTGAAAGCAACTTCTATGAAGGTCACTACTAAGAAAAAAAGTGAAGGAGGATAAGACCCCGAGTCAATATCCAAAAGAGGAGAAGCGTCGTCCCACCTTGAAGGAATTAGAGGCAAAGGTTTATCCATTTGCAAATTCAGACGTACCCATAATCCTTGATGAACTGCTAGACAAGAAAATCATCAATCTCCCTGAATCAAAAAGGCAAGAGGAAATTGGCAAAGTTGGAGATCAGAAATACTACAAGTTTCATCGCGTCATTAGCCATCGTACAGAGAAATGCTTTGTCTTGAAGGAGAAAATCATGGCTCTTGTAAGTGAAGGAAAAATCATCATAGACATGGATGAAACTGCAGAAGCAAATCATGTAAGTATTGCGCTCAAGGGAAAGAAGTGTTCAAAGTTGCATAACATAACAAGCACTACCTTCTTACAATTTGGAAGATTCGAGCCCGTTGAAATTGATATTCCAAGGAAAACTCTTGAAGGTTCACTAGAGCTAGACAATCGCTCCAAAGACAAAAACGATGAGGGCTGGATTCTAGTCACTCACAAGAAGCGAAAACATCAGGCATTTTTTAGGCTACGAATTCCTAATTCAAGAGAGATGATGAGTAATGCAGATAGGCTACAATCACCAAAAAATATCAAATGTTCTATTAGCAAGAATATTAACAATACCTTATCGCGGAAGTTCTGAAATCCCATCACATTACATGAATTCTTTCCTGGAAAATTCCTTCATGGAGGTCACGTTAGTGCAACTCATGTAGTTTCTAGTACTGACGAAACAACAGAAAGCAATGATGAGCCTGCTCCAATAAAACCACAAGAACATCATGATAACCGAAAAGTTGTCACATGTTGTGCAACAATTTCATTCATAGATGATGACTTGTTGTTGGGGTCTAAGCCACATAATAGACCTTTGTTTGTTGTAGGGTCTATTAGGGAACAATATCTCAATCGCATACTTGTTGATGATGGTTCGGCTATCGATATCATGACAAAGATGGTGCTAAAAAGCTTGAGATCTCTATCGATAAGTTATCCAAAAGTAACCTAACAATCCAAGATTTCAACCAAGGAGGACAACGAGCCATAAGTATGATTCGTATATGATTATCCATTGGTGAGATGAATTCAAACACCCTGATTCACGTCATAGATGCAAAAACACCATACAACTTGTTGCTTGGACGCCCTTGGATTCATGAGAATGGGGTGGTATCATCTACTTTTCATCAATGTTTGAAGTACAGAAGAGTTGGTGAGATAGTCAAAATTGATGCAGACATCAAGCCTTTCACTAAGACGGAGTCATACTTTGCAGACACAAAATTCTACCTAGATTCTTGTGAACCGAAAGTAGAGAAACCATCATTAGATGATGAAGATGATGTTAAGTCAGAAGAGGAAAATGAGGCTCAATGTACTACCACCAAGTTGCCTAAGAAGGGAACGGAAAAATCTCCATTAAGGTATCATCAACTGAAGGTGACATGCAGACAAAGACTGGGGAGCATCTGGTTTTTCGCTATGTTCCACTTGAGCATCGAAAGAAAGGGCAACCTTTGCTACAAGAATGCACTCCAAAGAAGAAAATGAGTCACAAAGATATCCAACATTTGAAGGAGCATATGACTGTCCCAGTTGCACAAATCCCATCCTTGACTTATGAGTCTGCTAAAGGCAATCTCCAAGTCGATAAAATAAAAAGGCACTATGATCCTAAGGCCTTCATACTGCTTGAAAAGTCTGGTTATGACTTCTTCAATCTATCACAACTAGTAGAACTCAAAGACGAAGTCACTAGTGAAAAGATACATAGGCTCAATGAGTTCCAAATGAAGTTGAGAAAGTAAGGGCACTACGTCACCACTCTGAAGTTTGGGTTGGGGTTTAGTTTGGCAGAGCCTCTTCGAATTTCATCAAAGAGAAGCAAAGAGATAGATTTGTCACAATACACCTCGGTAGAGGAGATGAAGGAAGTTAAGGGAAAAAAAATAAAACAACGGGAATCAGTATTTGATCGTATTGGAGGCTAAACCCATTCGGTCTCGGTGTTTGAAAGACTAAGTCACAAAGGTGAATGTGTATCTTCCAAACATCTAAAAGAAGTTTCCACGACCTCAAAGAACTCTATCTTTTGTCGCCTAGGGACCACAAGGAAGTTGACATCTAGAAAGATACTGTCAAAATATAAGGAGCCAGTCCATGAGAAGCGGGATCATTCTGAAGTTATTGCTGACAAAGAAATCTATAGTGCTTTCCCATCACGTATGAAGAGGAAGTCTATTTTTTCAATATCCACAGATGGTCTGCTGAAGGTGCAAAGGAGAAATATTGTTTACACTTTCCAGCCTTGTAAAGAAGCAAAGAAAAAGAAAGAAGCCATGTTGACCATCCAAGGAAGACAAAAAGAAAAGTCAGACTTTGTGAAAACATCCTATCACATAATTGTGGAAGATAGCCCATGCCTTAAAGTTGATGTTGAAGTACATGAGGCTCCCCCTCAACTAGAAGATGGCGGGCAATCAACTGTGGATGAGCTTAAGGAACTCAATTAAGGTACTCCGAAATATTTATGCCTTACCTTTATTAGTGTGCTTCTTACGCCTCAAGCGGAGGAGGAATACTCCAAGTTGTTGACCGAGTACAAACATGTCTTCTCTTGGTCATATAAAGAAATGCCTGGTCTTAGTACTAAGGTAGTTGTTCATCATTTAGGGATCAAAAGTGGAGCACGCCCTGTGAAGTAGTCGCAACACATGTTTCTACCCGAGCTTGTGTCACAAATTGAAGTCGAAGTCAACAAGCTCATCGAGGTGGGATTTATTTGAGAGGCGAAGTACCCATCATGGATATCGAATATTGTACCTGTCAAGAAAAAGAATGGTCAAATACGTGTTTGTGTTGACTTTCAAAACCTAAACAAGGCATGTCCAAAAGATGACTTCCCGCTACCAATTATTGAATTCATGGTTGATGCTACAACAGGGTATGAAGCTATGTCATTCGTGGATGGGTCCTTCGGATATAATCAAATCAGAATATCTCCAAAAGATGAAGAGTGTAATGTTTTCCGAACTCCAAAAGGGATATATGGATACAAAGTGATGCCCTTCGATTTGAAGAATGTCGGTGTCACCTACCAACGCGCGATGCAAAATATCTTTGACGACATGCTTCATAAGAGGGTTGAATGCTACGTTGATGACTTGGTGGTGAAGATGAAGAATAGGCGTTACCACCTTGAAGACCTTCAAATTATTTTTTAAAGGTTAAGAAAATTCGACCTGAAGATGAATCCACTCAAGTGTGCATTTGGAGTTACATCAAGAAAGTTTCTTAGCTTCATTGTGCATCATCATGGAATTGAAGTTGATCCTGCAAAGATTGACACCATTCAAAAAATGCCCAAGCCAAAGAACTTAAGAGAGCTTTGAAGTTTCCAAGGAAACTTAGCATTCATCCGGAGGTTCATATCTAATCTAGCCGGACGATGTCAACCCTTCAATCATCTATTGAGGAAGGATATACCTTTTCATTGGGATCAGTCATGTCAAAAGACTTTTGAAAGCATCAAAAAATACTTGCTGAATCCACCTGTGTTAGGAGCGCCAATGCTTGGGAAGCCCTTGTTACTCTACATCGCGGCATAGGAACGTTCACTAGCACTAATTGCTCAAGAGAATAAGGAAACGAACAAGCCCTGTACTACCTTAGCCGAACTCTGATAGGAGTTGAGATGAACTATACGCCTGTTGAGAAAATATGATTAGCTTTACTTTATGCGACAAAGAAGCTAAGGCATTATTTTGAAGCATATATCATCAAACTCATCTCTCGAGCAGATACCGTGAAGCTCGTGATGACTCGACCTGTTCTTTCTGGATGTCTAGCAAGATTGTCCATATTGTTTAACCAATATGATATCACATACACACCTCAAAAAGCTGTGAAAGGACAAGCACTAGCCAATTTTCTAGTTGATCACCCTCTTCTGGCAGAATGGGAGCTTTCAGATGAGTTTCCAAATGAAGACGTTTTGTTCATCGAAGAGCTTCCACCATGGACAATTTTCTTTGATAGATCTACATGTTGCAATGGTGCGGGGGCAGGTGTCATGTTGATCTCTCCAGAAAGCCAAGTCTTGTCATTCTCTTTTGTTTTAGGTGAAACATGCTTCAACAATGCCGCAGAGTACCAAGCTTTGATCGTCGGTCTCGAAATGGCATTAGAAATGAAGATTCTAAAGTTGTAGATCTACGGTGACTCTAAGCTAATCATCAACCAACTTTTGGGGAGTTACGAGGTAAAGAAGGAAGATATATTGCCATACCATCAATTTCTTATGGTTTACTTGAAAAATTCGATCAAGTGTTCTTAAACCACGTCCCAAGAGAAGAAAATTGCAAGGCTGATGCTTTGGCTCACTTGGCCACGACAATGGCACTTGGAGAGAATGAGTCAGCAAAGGTATATGTGTGTTATCGATGGGTTATTCCTAGACTTTTGGATCTTCAAATCAACGAAAGCCATTATACGTCTGTTCGAGTGATTGAAAAAGAAGATTGGAGGCAACCATTTATAGAATACCTTGAACATGGAAAGTTACCCGAGGATCCGCGACAAAGAACAGACATCAAACAAAGAGCACCACAATTCATCTTCTATAAGGGGACATTGTTTCGCCACTTTTTTGAAGGACTATTCTTGAGATGCCTTGACAAAGAAGAAGCCCTCCAAGCGATGGAGGAAGCACATTCTGGCTCATGTGGGGAACACCTATCTTGTCCTAAGCTCCATTTTCGCATCAAGAGGATGGGCTACTACTGGGCGATAATGGTGAAGGATTGCATGGATCATGGCAAAAGATGTCAAGCGTATCAATTTCATGCCAACTACATCCACCAACCTCCAGAAACTCTTCACCCAACTGTAGCATCATGGCCTTTTGATGCATGGGGACTTGACGTTGTTGGACCACTTCCAAAGTCATCAAAGGGACGGATGTACATATTGGCCGCTACAGACTACTTCTCTAAATGGGCTAAAGTTTTTCCACTCAAGGAGATGAAAAAGAAACCATTGTTGATTTTATCAAGTCATATATAATTTTTAGGTATGGAATACCAAGATACATAATCCCTAATAATAGAACGCCATTTGACAACAAGCTCGTGAAGAGTCAGTGCGGGAAGTTCGGTTTCAAGCAACATAAATCTTCAATTTATAATGCATCCGCCAACGGCCTTGCTGATGCTTTTAACAAGACGCTTGGTAAACTTTTGAAGAAAGTTGTTGCAAAGAACAAGAGAGACTGGAATGAGAAAATTGGTGAAGCTTTGTGGGCATACTGGACAACCTTCAGAACTGTTACACAAGCAACTTCTTACTCTTTGGTATATGGTGTGGAAGGAGTCCTTCCGTTTGAGAAACAAATTCCATCATTGCGGATCGCAATCCAAGATGCACTCATGTCTGAAGAGAATGCTAAACTTCGCTTAGCAGAGTTAGAGGCATTGGATGAGAATTAGAAGCGCAACAAAAACTGGAGTGTTATCAAGCTTGACTAGATAGAGCCTTCAGCAAGAAAGTGCGGCCACGATCATTCCAAGTGGGAGATGTAGTATTAGCTGTTCGACGACCAATAATCCTCAACAAACGCATAAGCGACAAGTTTATCTCAAAATGGGATGGGTCATATGTTGTGAAAGAAGCCTATTGAAGTGGCACATACAAAATCATTGATAAGGATGGTCTTAGAGTTGATCCGATCAATGGAAAATTTCTGAAGCAGTACTTCCCATGAAAGTCACTGATGCTTCTCGACGTACGAGCCTAAACTGTAAGTTATGACGCTCTTTGATGCATGAGACTAAACTATGTACAGCCCAAACAAAGTCCGCTAGGTTGAAAACCTCGTGAGAGGCGACCTAGGCAAAAACAATTAGGACATAAAAAAGGAAAAACAGAAAAAAAAAAAAAAAAAAAAAAAAACTCACCCCTCTGAACTACGTTATGACTTGATCCTCTTCACCAAGGTATGTAGATAGCTTAGAGTTTTATTCTAAGTTCAGTTGCATGAGCTTTAAAAAAGTAAAAGTTTTGCGTCATCAGATCATTACATTAATTCTTCCAAGTGTAGAGGCATATATCTATGAGGAAAAGAGACGATCTACTTTGAAGTATAAAAGATGTTTTATTGCTTCAATAGTACAAAATTTGGTACATAAAAAAATATAGAGACAAAAGGAATTAAAAATTTTCCTATACAAAAGCCTAAGTCATGAAAATGATCGTAAACTAGGCTTTGTGGCCGACTCGCCTTGAATGCTTCTTCCAAGTCCATATGACCTAATTTTAATATACTATCCTCAATGCCTCATATATAAGAAGTCATCTCTCTTGAAAAACCTTCAATCACCATGGGAGCCGCCATTGATAAACTTTAAGACCGTCAACAAATCAAGTGCAGTAGTTGGTGAAGGGGTGACTCCGCATCTCGTATGACATCTCAAACCGCCATCTGGACTCACTGAACTTCTTTGCATGTCTGAAAAAGAAATAAATAAAGAGATAATATTTGTGAAGCACAATAGCTAAAGTTATTGTATTCAAGACTGTAGACTCAATTTCAAGAAAACAACAACATTCATAAGACAACTCAGAGATGGGAAGCGAGCTCAACGGATGACGAGATCAACTTTGGAAAACTACTATGGTCCATCCAGAAAACGTTCTACCCCAAACATTTTATATGTTGTAGATTTTATGTCTACTCTTCAACAACACAAACTGTTTGCGATTCGGAGGCTCCTAGCTCAAGATACGATTTTTGTTGTCGGAACTACACGAATCTGAAAGTTACTACAGCTAGGTGGACTTTGAGAAATTTCTGTTTCCAACTCAAAAAGAGTTCGGCCATGAAATTCATTTGTGTTGCAGCTCTATAGGTTTAATTTTAACAGTATAAACAGACCGCAATTTGGAGTCTCCTAGCTCAAGATACTATTTCTTTCACCGAAATTACACAAATCTGAAAGTTACTACAGCTAAGTGGACTTTGAGAATTTTCTGTTTCCAACTCGAAATGAGTTCTGCCATTGGGTTCATATGTTTTTCAGATCTATGAGTTTACTTTATAACAACACAAACGGATTGCAATTTGGAATCTCTTATCTCGAGATATAAATTTTTCAACAGGAGTGCGCAAAGCTAGATTGCAAGTACGGCATACATCAGGTGCAACTTTAGAATATTATTGCAGCCATTATGAGAGGAATCCTGCTATGAAATTTTCAGATTGACGGGTGTCAGAGATTTCTTTCCAACGGCACAAACGGATCGTGATTCGGACACTCTTAGCTCGAGATATCAATCTTTTGGCGAGACTGTACAATGTTGTAAAGTTAAAATGCTGGACACGCTTATCAGCTTCAAAATATTATTACGGCTAATCCTCAAAGAATCTGGTGCTAAATTTTTTATATGTTCCATACCCTCGTGTTATGATTCTTTAGAAAGAAACGGCTTGTGATTTTATCGCTCCTGTATCGAGAAATAAATATTTTTACAGAGACGCGCTAAGGGTTTGCTTGTCAAAGTTGGAAAGGCCTACTCCAGTTGTCTTCTTCGTCAACCTGCAATGATGCGATGTGGTGTACATATTGGCTCGCCAATGATGAAATATTGTCTCTCCAAGCCTCCAAGAGTAGGGATTTTGTCTCCAAGGTTGAAAGGACACTTCATATGTCTCTCGCCAGGCCGCAACAATGAGACAAGTGTTCTGCTGCAAATCATATTGGCATCTCCTTAAGGATATCAAAGACCATTGGTACTCTCGCAAAAGCCTGTAAAAGAAAAATATTTGGAAATCCTCGATGCCAACAATACGAAGTTTTTCTAGATACGGTGCAAATAGCACGACGATTCAGCACCATGGCGCTTCAATTTGACATAAAAAAGACATCGGAAGCAGCAGAACAGTTTAGTTCAGCTTGGCAGGTATCGGTGCCCATGGCACGAATCTTTAACTTGCATCAAAAAAATTTGGTCTTGAACAGCGATCTTCATTACTCAAAGTTTACAAATTTGGCTTCTCATGCTGGTGGAGTCCTTCAATATGGATTAATTCTGAATAAAGAAGCAATACAGGAAGCACAACTACATCCCCAAGTTATTGCACGGTGCGCGCTTGATTGCTTCTAGTTCTCTTTTCTGCCTGTTTAAATTGAATGATCTGCTGCATAAGAAAAAAAAAGGGAGAGAGAGCAAGTCATGATTCAAGAAAAAAAATTAAGGAGATAAAAAAGGCAATGAAAAAAAAAGGCAAGTGCAAGCAGTTCGTGAAAGTAAGTGAAGATGGAAGAAGCTCTAATATCAGTTTTGGTGCTTCGATCTAGTTAGACAAAGGAGCTTGATATTCAATTGTGTTGAAAAACTAGTTGGTTTGGTCCTCTTTTTATAGGGATCTTACAAAGTATGAGCTATAAGTGAACAAAACAAGGAATTAGAATTCTAGAAGGAAAAAAAATGTTGCCTTGTCCTACCAGGTCAATAAATATTTTTCCTTGTTTGCTTTTGGTAAAAAAGGAAAGAGGGCAAACGTCGGACTAACATGGAAAATTGTCTAACAATTTGCAAGAGTTTTCCATTACTATTATTTACAATTGCTACTTCCAAACTAAATTACATTGCACACACGTGTTCTACAACTAAAGTATTGGAAGGTTAATTTTTGCTTGGAGATTGTATTTAGCACTTCACATAAATGTGCAATTGTATAAAAGTTCAGATTTGACCGGTAGAAGTCACCACAAGTGCTGAAATAAAAAATATCAACATTCACTAGTACTTCAAGTCTCGTTGTTCGTTTCAGCACGCCTACACCCCTATAAGACTTGAAGTAAGAGGCATTTGTAGACATATAAAATTTATAAAGTTTAATCCATACAAAATTTGGATTGAATCTTAGTTTTATTTGGGTTAAAAAATTAATTTGGCATTTACAAGTTAAATTAGTCCCTTTTATTATTTTCAAGTCCAAGGTCCATTTCATCTTAAGGCCCACACTCATGCCATGTGTCAAGTGACATGGCATATCTGGTCAAACTGCAAGCCAAAAAGATGACGCCACGTTAAATGATGTGGCAATCCAAGTCAAAAAGCAAGAATCAACCACAGGTCGTCAAGTGGCTAAATGACATGAGCCAATCAGAATCAAGCAAGAGAGTTCATATGTATTTGGACTATCCATCTACAATTATAAATAGAGGGGTTACATAACATCTCTAGACATTCAGAGTTGGAGAAGAACACTCTGGAATTGGTAAAGGCATCCACAAATAGAGAGATCAATCATCAAATGCTTAGTTCTTCAACAAAGGAGTGATCAACGAAGTTCTTCCCGGAGATCAACCCGTACCAACAAAGTGTTGATCGACGTTCTTGGCGGATAATTTTAGAGAGGAGAATCAAGGAATACATAAAATTGTACTCACAAATATTTATCAATAAAATTACTTTTTCTTCATATTATTTTTGTTGCAGTTTATTTTTCGTATTACGAAAATTTGTTGCGAACAATTCCTGCTAGTTTTTTAATCACCGAAATACCCTTCCGAAAACAAAACCTTCAATTCCCTCTCTCTCTATATATAGCTTTATCAGCAGTCATTTGTCGAAACAAATAAGCTGTTCTTTCACTAGCCTTTCAAAGTAGCAAAGGACCATCATTTTCTTATCACTTTTTCTCAGAAAGAATCAATTGATGATAAGAGGATGGCTGTGATCATGTAATCTACTGTTTGGAATAGCTGAGAAGATCTAGTTACTCGATCATGTTCATGTGTCGACTGATCGCGGCCTACTCCGCACTATTATTGAGTAGCGAGAGAGAGTCAGAGCAGCTTTTACCCGATTTAAGGTCGGGATCGATCCACGGAGAGCTAGAATTTAGAATCGAGTATCTATCTAGTGTAGAGTTGCGTATGTATTCCAAATTACACTTCTACTCATTTTTGGGGTTTTCTTTTTACTTCTACTATTATCAAAATACAAATGATAAATGCAACTAGATTAAGCTAAGAGTTAAACTAAAAAGGGTTGTTCAAATGGTTTAAAAGGCACTAGGGTAATGACTTTCACCTAGGTGGTTAATTGACGGGTAATTGAATCTAAGACACGATTGACATAATTGGGGAGTATGATATAACCGTTGCACGATATTACCCACTCTACACTTCTCGGTGGTTCGAGTGATTTTGCCCGAATTGACTTTCTCAAGACCAATTGGGTACGCAAATTTGCACAAGCAACTAGGGTTCAAGTCGGGTATTACTCTCTCGAGGTTTAACCCTTTAATTGGGTCTATCAATCTCTCGAGTATGCCCCAATTCCTTGTTGGACCAATTTCGGAGACTTAGGCTCTCTTTCTCAAGAAGAGCCCTAGTCAACTAAACACAAACTAGTATTTGCAACCACTAATTCAGTAATTAACCATGAAATTGGCCCAAATACCATACATCCATAGTCAATCTAGCCCTAAAATACAAGACTCATCAATTACCCACACTAGGATTGAGCCACAATCCTAGCTTATGGGTCTAGCTACTCATAATTAAAGAAGAAAAGCAAGAAATAGATGAAAAACAACTCATATTAATTAATCACTAAGGTAAATAACAAGATTCAATGATGAAAAGTAGATAAAATTGCCCAAAATAGCTCAGAAAGTCGAACCCACGAGCGCAACTACGTTACAAAACTATCTGATGCACTAAAAATGGGTAAAGAAGCTATTTATACTAAGCTAAAAATTCTAGACAAAAATGCTCTTGCGGGGTTAGTACGGACCGCACAAAATGGTGTGCGGCCGCACTAGTGCTCTAAACTTGAAAATACAGCTCTCTGCACTTGGGCAATGCGGACCGCACATAATGGACTGCGGCCGCATAGGCTTCTAGTGCGGTCCGCATAAAATGGATCGCGGACAGCATAGGCTTCAATCCTCAAATCTGGCACCTCTCTGATCTTGGGTTCTGCGGATCGCACTAAATCGAGTGCGGCCGCATTGCCTTGCGGACCGCACAAAACCTAGTGCGTCCGCATTGCATGTTTGCCTGGAAATCAACCTCTCTGGAGTGCGGACCACACAGAATAATGTGCGACCGCACTGGGTCTGCTTTGCCTGAGCTTGTCTTGTCTTTGATACTTGTGCAAGTTTCACTCCTTTTGAGTTGATCTTTGACATCTTGTCATTTTGTCGATCAAACCTGTAATCAAGCACAACTTGTGAGCCTTTTGGGACTATTTTGTACAAATTTCTAATTTAAACTTAAGCAAAAAGGAGTATAAAATGTATTAAAATCCCTAGTTATCAACTAAAGCAGAAAAATATTCCATATTGTTATTTTCTTTTACTTTTTGTTCTTTGTACGGATATCTTTTGAATATTTCTTACCCTCAGGTAAAAAAAATATGCCAACATCTTTTAGAGATAAATGAAGATCGCTCCAGTTGGAATAGATTCCCTCTCCTTATGAGGATTTAGTTATATAATTTATTAAAAAGAATTAATTTTATTTAATTAGAATCCTAATGATTCTGAAAGCTTTTTATAATACCAAATCAAGCTCAATCTTACTCATCGGGTGAATTTCTTAAATACCAACCTAAAAATTTATTGAACTGAAGTCACAAAAGTTAAATTTTATTTGTAACTAGAATATGCCTAAAACTCTACCTGTTATATAACATAAATTAAAACCCACATTTTCTGGTACTAATAAGAAAACAATTTCCAATACAATGATATATACAACAACAACAACAACAAAGGTAGCCTGATGCATTAAGCTCCCATTATGTATGGGGTTCGGGAAAGGACCGGACCACAAGAGTCTATTGTACACACTCTTACCCTGCATTTCTGCAAAAGGCTGTTTTCGCGGCCCGAACTCGTGACCTCCTGGTCACATAACAGTAACTTTACCAGTTACGCCAAGGCACTAACAACAATAACAATACACCCAGTTTAATTCCACGAGTGGGATCTGGAAACGTTATTCCCACATTGAAGGTAGAGAGGTTGATACAAAATATATACACAAAGTATTTAACAAAACCCAACTGATAACCTATTATTACCCTACATATTTTATAATAACAACAACAATAAGGCAACGTAATTAGGCAGAAATGAGAAGTTTAAATTAAGCGTGTACAACCATGCCAACTGGTTTCTTCATATGAACATCAATAGAATTTCCAAGACTTGTATTAGAGTTCAACCAGTCCCAGGACCAGGTGGCCGTGGTTTGCCCGGAGCTCTTGATTTTCTTGCTATTGTATCAGGAAACCCTTCTTCTTGTTCATTTTCTTGTTCATCTTCTTGAACCAGCCCTTGTTCTTGTGCATTTTCTTGTTCTTCTTCAATTACCACCCATTCTGGATTTGGTGGTTCAAGTACAACCACCCGTCCTTGTCCTTGTGCATTTCCTGGTTCATCTATTTTCGATATCGGTGTTTCGTCTCGCGGATCTGACAAAATTATAGAACAATAACAATTACGTCTCAGTTTTAAACAAGTTAGAGTCAGCTATATGAATTCGTACAAACAAAATTGAAAATATCTATAAAATTACTTTATCACATTGTTTTTCTAAAATGATGTGAAAATATGATTACAACCAAGAAAATTACTTACCTTCAGAAGATTTTCCACATGAAACTAGGTATTCAAACAGATGTTGAACCATGTTCTTTGTATTTGCGATGAAGTTAGCCATCTTTTCTTTCTTATAAGCTATTGTTTCCCACGGATTAAAATAAACTTTATAGGAGATTAATTGTTGAAAGGTTCAATAATTACTTGTTATTATTAAAATAGAGCTTGAGAACCATGTGAGAAATTATTAATTTCGAGATGTGACTGGTAATTGTTGCTATTCTCATAATTGCATCTCTTTGTCAAATTAGAGAGTTGACTATTGATTTTCTTAAAGTTGGACTAAGGATGGGGAATATTTAAGGTTCCTACCAAATCATGTGAATTTAGATAATTGTTGTCTACAAAAGGGATGCAATTTAGGAAACTTAGTTCGATTCTAGGTACCCGCACTGGTAGCTTATTGTTGATACAAAGAAATTTTCATAAATGTATAAAAAAGGAGAAATATGGGCATGTGGGTCCAAATTTTTTGACATTGTTAACACGCATATCAAAGCAATAAAATTTGGTTTGGTTTTAACAATTGTTTAATTATTCTTCGGTTGTTCATCCGTTTATGTGAATCGGAACTCTATCTCGAAGGCTCAATCGAGACTAGCCCTTGGCACTTAAGTTGAATTCAAGGTTTAATTACTACGTCAATTCGGTTTGATCGTTTCGTTACATTTTAATTTAATTACTTGTTGCTTTTTGATCATTTGTATTAAATTAAATCATGTATCATTTAAATCACATACAAATTTAATTGTTATTTGTTTTAAGGGGTAAATAGATTCCAATGAAGATCAATCTAGCTAGAATAGATTCCTATCCTTAAGAAGATACTGCATAAAATATTTACTTCTAAAGAAAAATAAAGTGGAATTAACTATGAATTTGGTCGCTAATCTGTCATTAATCGCTCGTAGCTAACAAAAGTTATTGATAATTTATTGTTAATCCGTCGTTAAATAAGATTAATGACAAATTTTTTTGTTTAGCTACAAAACTTGCCCGTCGCAAATTCTTGTTTACTTAATAGTGACTATATATGATAATACTAATGCAAATGTGTTTACCTTAAAAATCGAGTAACAATTAAACTTGTAATGTAGTTTTAAGGATATGTAATGTGATTTCACTTAATACCAATTGATTAACTTAGAGATAAATGATGTGAATTAACAAGAATATAAAACAAACCGGTGCATGGACAATGCCCTCGAGCTGATGAACCCTCGAGAGTAATAAAGTAAGAACAGTTAGAGAATAATAAGTTGATGAACAATAGAGAAATATTATATTGCCTTGATCTGTATGAATGTAAGGTGTTTTCAAATGATGGGAACCCCTCTTTATATACTAAAGGAATCCTAATTATGGTACAATTCTAATTACGGAAGTAAATCCCATGATTGATACAAACAACCGCCCTTGCCTTGATTCGTTCCGAGATTTTCGCCGTGATCTCCAACAAGTTACGGATATTTTGTCTTTCCGTTATTGCGTTCCGCTCGAAGCTGATCATATTTGGTCTCGGTCGTCGAGGACTTCGATCTCGATGGATCTCCAAACTCGGTATCTTGCCTTCATGCTCAGGCCTAATCCATTACGAGGCTGACCTTCGATGCAGTTCTCCGATCGCTAAATAATGGCAAAACTGGGCAAGCCCGATTATACCCGTATACAGATAGTCCCCTCGTTTCTTTGAGTGTAATGAGAAGAAACGAATTGAATCTTTGATTTTGTACATCAACCAATTGCGATGCCACCCTCGTGACGTAAGCGACTGAAGCGTTATGCCTACATAGTTCCCAAGACCATCAATTAGTGCCAGTTAATGGTCGGCCACTAGTGTTTTCAAACCGTCAAAGCAATATTATAAATAGATCCTCTTCATAATTTTCTCAAACTTTATTTTCAAAACTTTTCTTAATCTTCAAAGCTCTCCTTCCTTCAAGTTCCTCAATTCTGCAAATTATTTACATCTTGTTTGCCAATCCTCTCCTAAAACAACAAACTTCATCTTCTTCTTTTTTCTGAACTTACATAGAAATGGAAAAAATATCTAAAACCGCTCCCCAAAAGGACAAAGCCTCCTCATCGCAGTCGGCTGGTGATAAAACGTCGGTGGAGCCACGCATCGAAGAGTGCGTTCCCGGGCCATGCGACCTTACCTCTGATTTCAGAGTTGAAAACCCCTCTACGGTCTCTAGCCGATGTGAGCCCATGTCAAGATATATATGCTCGATAATCGAAGGCGATCTCGAGCAGGTGAAAAAAGACTGCCATTGGAAAAACACAGAGGTGGTAATCCGTACCCCCAAGGAGGTTATTACCACTCATGTGAAAGGGGTTTTTAAGTGTATACACTTACCCTTTCACGTTGCGTCCCATCGATCCCATTATAATAGACTTATGCCGCTAATACCACATAACCCTAGGCCAAATCCACCCCTCTTTTTGGCGCATCGTTATTTTGCTCTGATTTTTCATGAGCAAGGTCGAAGGGATGTCTTTCACCCTCGATCATCTTATTAGATTATACAGTCCCTGTCTTTATCGAGGCGGATTAGTAAGGCTTCAGCATCGGGCCCCAAAGGTGTTGTTCTCGAGCATAGACGAGGACAAAG
The DNA here is from genome assembly GCF_000393655.2 of Nicotiana sylvestris. Classification (NCBI taxonomy): domain Eukaryota; kingdom Viridiplantae; phylum Streptophyta; class Magnoliopsida; order Solanales; family Solanaceae; genus Nicotiana; species Nicotiana sylvestris. Next base: position 10,499,110 of record NC_091060.1, read on the forward strand.
ATCGAGGATGGATGGGCCGGTTTGTCCAAGTAAGGACCTCTGACATAATCCCGGACGAGAAGATGTCATTCCCTGAAGAATGGAACATGAAGCGAAAGTACAAAACCACCAATAGCTTCTGTTGATTGTTTTTCTTCCTTTACCTTTTCTCATCAACATTCTTTCTTATGATGTAGCGGTCTTTTGGGTGCCCGGTGCGATCCCGAACCATGTAGAATAGATTTGAAAACTAGGCTCGACTTCTTTGTAAGTTGAGCGCTCGTGGCGCGATCTGGTCGATGGCCAATGGGAGGACAAAAATCACGGTTACCTTCTCTGTCTAAGTTCGATGCCTTCCTGTGAAATGCTTCTTTTTTATTTTTACTTGATTTCCTCCCATATAGGTCTTGGAGACAAAGCTATCATGAGGCCTCCCCCACCTGGGGAAGAGGAGGCCCCGAAACCGGCTAAGGATAAGAAGAGGAGAAGGGCCTCACCTTTTGATACTCCAAAGCCTAAGAAGAGCAAGGATCGTAAGTCGAAGAATGACTCTGCCTCTCTGCCTGATCACGTAACCAAAAAACTACGAGATGAAGAAGATGAGCGGGAAGATGCTGACTGTGAGCTGGTGGCTCGAAAGAGCGAAAGTGCTGAAGCTTCAAAAGCAGCTGAGCTGGTGATGGTCGAGGAGGCTCATCTTCGGACCAAGGAGATATCGGAATATGGTCCGAGAAAAGTCCCCAAATCATTAGGGGCTGAAGATGTCTCCCACCATGACAAACAACTGGTAAGTGTGCATGTCTGCCGTGATGGACAATCAGCGGGTATGCCTGAAGGGTTCGATTCCGAGGCCTTCTAAAAAGGAGAGAGTGACCCAGCCCTCCGAAAAGGAGAGAGTGACCCAAGTGACTTGCTTGGGGAAATCAATATTGATGATTCACCACCCGGCCCCACATTTTCGGGAGGCTCAGTCTGTGGAGACCCCCAAAGTGGGAACAACCTACGAAAGGGATGATATATTTTGTGGTTGCTTCATGGGGGTCGATGATGTTTCCGACCTGGATGCATCAATGATTTTCGATGAGGCTCATCGACTCCTAAGCTAGGTAGATTTCAGCCCCCATTATTAGGTTTACGTTTGCTTTTATTTCCTTTTGTCTGATTTCCTTCCTTTCTCCATAGGATGTGACGCTCTATCGGGAAGCTTTTTCCAAATCCTGAGCTTAGCTGAACCGGTGTGAGGCTAATTTAAAAAGGCTCACGGAGGGGAGATACGCCCTCAAACTCCTCTATGTGCAAAAAGAAGAGGAGATCAGGGACCTCCGAGTTGAATTGGCAAGAGCTCATAAAGAGCATATCGATCTCATCGAGCAAGTAACATAAATTTTTAGGAGCTTGACATATCAGTTTGATATTGGCAACTAACACTTAGATCCTATAGGTTCATCAGAAGGCCAAAAATATTGAGCAGCTTCACAAGGAGGATGAGGTGAAAGAAGCAGAGACTTTGGGGTAGAAGCAGAACATGGACCTCCTCGCCTCGGAGAAAGATACGGCTAGAGCCCAGTTGTCTTCAGTTGAGCGTCAACTCCAAAGCATGAAGGAGGAGAGCTTTGCCAGAGCCAAAAAAATTGAAGAGCTCGAGAATCGGTTGGCCGCTAAGCTTGCAAAGGCCGCAACTGTACTGGAAAAAGTAAAGTCCAACGCAGAGGCGGTCGTGGCCATCTATCGAGCCAATACTGAAGCCGCTAATGCTCGAGCAAAGGAAATTTTGATGTCGCTCAGGTTTGATTATCCTTCTAAGTGCCAGTCTCGAAGAGATTCATGCTCGCATATTTGACCTCACGGCCGATATCGAGAATGAGAAAGTGTTAGAGGCCGAAGCCGAAGCTTTGCTCTTTGACGATGATGACTCCGAGAGTGCAAGCAAATCCGAGAGCGGAGAAGATGAAGATGAAGCTCCCGGGGAAGATTAGGCACTTAGAATTTTTTTCTTCAATTTTGGATTTTGTTGAAAGATCGTAAGTGGTCTTTGTAAATGTTTTTGCATATATGAAAGAACCTTTTTCTTTCCGATTTGTCTCTGATTGCTATTTCGTGAAAAGTTTGTTTTGCTTTCACAATATGATACTTCTGATATACTTTAGGTCTTGTGAGAAATTTGACTCACTTCGTTACCTTGTGAAAATTTTGTTGAAATCGGATTATTATAGTTTCTATAGTAGAGTGAGTACTTGCTCGAACTTGGAGTAGAAAAAACCCATAGGTTTTGGTTAAACGAGGGCGGGTCCTCGAGCTTGACAATGTAATGGCCCTTCGACTCTTGAACCGGGCCGATATGGCCTCAAAAGAGTGGCTTTTTCCCTTTTTTATGCTTAAAAGTTTTAATCATATATGGATTTGTTATTCCTTAGCATGAGATAGATCTATACCCATTAGGATTTAGTGTTATTGAAAAACTTTGCTATGCCTTAGCATAAGTTTGTTCGAGAGTTCGAACAATTTGGTACCTCTTAAGGTTTTAGAGGGTTGATGTTATCGAAATCCTATTTAATTTGTCGAGGGTAGCCCTTTTTATCGATTTTATGAGAATATTTGGAGGCCTGTTGGATTACAGAATTCGGACATATTCAAACCGTGTTAGTTTAGCCGTAGCCTTTAATTTGATATCTACCCATTGGTCTTGTCTCTCGATTATACTTCAGACTTGTTTGAAGTATCAATCCTCGAGTGAGGTGGTCGTGGCCTATAAAATCGAGGATTGCCTTTTTAAGATCTTAAGATTTTGAAGTTTAACAATTCCAGCATGTCGATTTTCGGATGGCAGTCCCCGAGTATGGGTTTAATTGCTCGAGCTTTAGTTGCAATTGGCTCTTGAGCCGGTTTCCGTAAAATATCATAAGTACGAAATTGCAAAGTAGAAATTTCACTTAGGCATGAATATCTGATAAGGAAAAGGTACTTCTTTCAATAGATCATTTATGTGTACATGTTTTGTCATTAGAGCTTAAGAAATATACATAGGCACGGTTCACTTGACCGTTTGGCACATTACAAATTTCCTATTGAGACCCTATTGACATGAAACATGTTCCTTGAAAACATAACATTCGAGGGTGATGCCCATCATTATTCGAGGTTAATTGTTAAGAAGCCTAGGATACTGTTGAATTATCCCCAGGTAGCACAGATAATTATTCCTCATTAAAAACCTCGCCGGAAAAATCCATGTGGGACAAAAGCCGATCTAAGGGAAAAAGAGTGCAATGCATGCTTTAAAACCTAAGGTCTTTGTGTTGAAGAATGTCCCTATGCCTTTGATCAAACACCTGCAATAAGTTAGTATCGATAATAAAAGAAAAAAAAGAGTCATACCTTAGCAATAGTATCGTTTGGGGAGTGATATGTTCCAATTATTTGGTAGTTGTTCGCCATTTATCATGCCAAGTTAGCAAGATCCCTTTCCGATGATACTGAGGACCTGATATGGTCCTTCCCAATTTGGGTCGAGTTTCCCCTCGTTTGGATCTCGATGTTGAGGGTGACTTTCCTCAGGACTAATCCCCTATTTTGAAGTGTCGAAGATTGGTTCTTCGATTATAGTATCTTTTGATTCGCTGTTTTTGGGCGGCCATTCGGACGAGGGCGGCTTCCCATTTTTTGTCTAACAATTCGAGGCTTGTGTTCATAGCCTCGTGATTTGATTCTTCCATTGTGTATTGAAACTTGACGCTTGGTTCCCCGACCTCGATCAGTATCAGAGCGTTAGGGCCATACACTAAGGAGAACGGCGGTTCCCCCGTACTAGATTTTGTCGTTGCCCGATATGCCCAAAGTACTTCGGGAAACATTTCTCTCCATTTCCCCTTAGTGCCGTTCAATCTCTTCTTTAGGCTTTGAATGATGGTTTTGTTCGTTGATTCGGCATGTCCGTTCCTACTAGGATGATATGGTGTAGATAATATATTTTTTATTTTTTGATCTTCGAGGAACTTTGTTACTTTGCTGCCGATAAATTGTTTTCCATTGTCGCACACTATCTCGGCGGGCATCCCGAATTGGCATATGATGTGATCCCAGATGAAGTCTATAACTTCTTTATCTATAGCTTTCTCGAAAGCATGTGCTTCAACATATTTAGAGAAATATTCAATCATAAATAAATGAATTTAGCTTTACCTGGGGCTGATGGCAGAGGACCAACGATGTCCATCCCCTATTTCATGAATGGCCACGGGGATAGGACTGAATGAAGTTGCTCTCGGGGTTGGTGGAACATCGGTGCATGCCTTTGGCATTTGTCACATTTCCAAATGAACTCCTTAGTATCTCTTTCCATACTGTCCAAATAATACCATGCTCCGATGACTTTGTAAACCAATGATTCGGCACCGGAATGGTTCCTGCAAGTGCCCGCATGAATTTCTCGAAGGACGTAGTCGGTGTCTCCCGGACCCAAACATATTTCCAACGTCCCATCGAACATCCTTCTATACAATGTTCCATCTTCGGCCAATGTAAATCGTGCAGCTTTCATTGGTAGAGTCCTCGATTCCTTAGAGTCCTATGGAAGTTTCCCATTTTTCAGATAATCGATATATTTATTCCTCCAATCCCATGTTAGGCTTATGGAGTTTATTTCGGCGTGGCCTTCTTTGACCACCAATTTTGAAAGTTGTACAATAGTCCCTGAGCTAATTTCATCATCTTCGATTGATGACCCCAAATTTGCAAGGGAATTGGCCTTACCGTTTTGTTCTCGAGGTACATGGTGTAGGGTCCATTCTTTGAACCGGTGTAAGGTTACCTGCAATTTGTCTAAGCACCTCTACATTCAATCTTCTCAAACTTCGAAGGTTTTGTTGACCTGGTTAACCACGAGTTAGGAACCACTCTTGGCCTTTATCACTTCTGCTCAAAAACTTTTAACTAGCTCGAGACCTGCAATCATGGCCTCATACTCGGCCTTAGGGTTGTTCATTCGGATCGGATATTCGAAATTTGAACCGAACCATTCAATTTTGGATTTTGGATTTCGGATTGGATCAAATTTCAGATTGTGTTTATTAAAATTTTGGATTTCGGGTCGGATTTGGATTGGCATATTTTAATCAGATCCGATCCGATCCAAAATCCGAAATTATTAGGACATGTATAAATACTGCACTTTAATTTTGGATACTCAGTACTTTCTTTACATCAACCTCCAAGTTATTACCTTTAAAATTGCTAGATTTAGCTATATTGGCACCATAGCACTGTCATAATTACATAAACATGAATTTTTATTAATGTATTGCCTCTTTTACAAGGAAAATATACATTTTAGTTTAACTTTGAGGCATAATAATACAATACAAAATCTGATCCGAGCCGATCCAAACTTTAAAATCCGATCTGACTGATATAATTCGGACCATATTCGGATTGTATTTTCTAGAATCCAAAATCTGAAATTCTAAATCCGTGCACAACCCTACTCGGCCTCATTGTTAGTCAACTTCGGGGATTTGATAGATTGTCTAATCGTATTGCATGTCGGTGGCTTCAAAACAATGTCTAGCCCGGACCCTTTCACATTTGAAGCTCCATCTGGAAAAGGGTCCACACCCCTGAAGATGTACCCGACTTTAGCAATAGTTCCTTTTCGACCTCAGGCACGAGGGCTGGTGTAAAGTCGGCCACGAAGTCTGTTAAGATTTGAGACTTGATGGTCGTTCAGGGTTGATACTCGATATCGTACCCACTAATTTCGATGAACCATTTATCCAATCAGCCCGAAAGTTCGGGCTTGTAAAAAATATTATGTAGGGGCTAAGTGGTTACAACACAAATTAGGTGACATTGAAAATACGGTTTTAATTTCCTAGAGGCGTTTATTAGAGAAAGCGCTAATTTTTCTAAGTGCGGGTACCGGGTCCCTGCTTCACCTAAAGTTCGGCTAACATAGTAAACAGAAAATTGTGTACCTTGTTCTTTTCGAACTAAGACATTACTTACCGCGTCCTACGAGACTGCCAAATATAAGTAGAGTTGCTCGTCCGCTTTCGGAGTATAAAGCAATGGTGGGCTTGAAAGGTACTGCTTTAATTATTCCAATGCATGTTGGCATTCCAGGGTCTAAGTAAAGTTGTTCTTCTTTTTGAGAAGTGAGAAGAACTTGTGGCTTCGATCAGAAGACCTCGAGATGAACCGGCCTAAAGCAGCTATTCGCCAAGTTAATCTTTGTACGGCTTAAATGTTGTCCACGACTGTGATGTCCTCGATTGCCTTGATTTTATCGGGATTGATCTCGATTCCCTGATTCGACACCATAAAGCCGAGGAACTTGCCTGAACTAACCCCGAATGCACATTTCTCGAGGTTGAGCTTCATGTTGTATTGTCTTAATATGTCGAAGGTTTCCTGCAAATGTGTCAAATGGTCCTCTACACGCAGGGACTTAACTAGCATGCCATCAATATAAACCTCCATTAATTTACCTATTTGTTTGAACATTTGGTTCACTAGGCGTTGATAAGTAGCACCATCATTTTTTAGCCCAAACGACATTATGTTATAGCAATAAGTACCATACTTAGTGATAAATGAGGACTTTTCTTAATCCTCCGGGTTCATTTGTATTTGGTTGTACCCGGAGTAGTCATCGAGAAAGTTGAGGATCTCGCGGCTAGCCATGGCATCGATCATGTGATCGATGTTCGGTAGTGGAAAAGAGTCTTCAGGGCATGCTTTATTTAAGTCCTTATAATCTACACACATTCTAAGTCCCCTTATTGGGGACTACAACTACGTTTGCTAGCCACTCGGGATATTTTACTTCCTAGATGGATCCTATTTTGAGAAGTTTGGTTACCTCATCCTTGATGAATGCATGCTTTATCTCGGACTGTGGTCTTCTCTTTTGCTTTACCAGTCTGAACTTCGGGTCCAAACTCAAGCAATAAGTGGTTATCTCTAGTGGGATCCCTATCATGTTAAGGTGAGACCAAACAAAACAATCCATATTTTTTATAAGGAATTTAACGAGTTTTTCCCTGAGCTCGGGAGTTAACCCCGTGCCCAGGTATACCTTTCGATCGGACTGGTGCTCGATCAGTATAACTTGTTCCATCTCTTCGAACGTTGACTTCGTGGCATCGGAATCATCGGGGATTATGAAGATTTAAGGTACCATACAATCATCATCCTTGATAATTTCCTGCTCTGGTCGAAGCCGGCAACTATGGTTGCTATTTGACCTTCTACTTTTCCTTTGATTCTGGTCCCTTTGTTGATGTTAGAGTCGATACTTGTATTACCTCATCGATTGCAAACATCTCTTTGGCTGCACGTTGTTCGCTATACACCGTTTTGACTCCCTCCGGTGTTGGGAACTTCAAGATATGATGAAGCATTGAAGGTATCGCCCTTATATTATTGATCGAAGGTCTTCTGAGCAGTGCGTTGTATCTCATATCACCTTCGATTACATGGAGCTTTGTTTCCTGGATAGTTCCATCCACGTTTACTGGGATTTCCCCTTTGGTGGTCTCATTTGCCATGTTAAAACCGTTGAGCACTCGAGCTGCAGGAATAATTTGATCCTGAAGGCCAAGATGCTCCACGACCCTCGATCGAATAATATTTGTCGAGCTACCTGGATCCACCAACACACATTTAAACTTGAATTTTATTCATAAGGATAGATATTATCAGTGCGTGGTTGTTGGGCTGTTCTATCCCTTTCGCATCCTCATCGTTGAAAGATAAGGTATCTTCTGGTAAGTAGTCCTATGTACGCTTATCTCTTGTGATTGTGACTTTGGTGCATTTGAATGTCGGACCCCGAGTGATATTGACCCCACCGATGATCATATGAATCACGCGATGCGGTTCCTCCTGTTCATTTTTCCTGTTTGCATCCTTGTCTCTGAATTGATTTTTTGCTCGGTCATTTAAGAACTCTTGAAAATGACCTTCGTTAAATAGATGAGCTACCTCCTTCCTTAATTTTCTGCAGTCCTCGGTTATGTGACCATCAGTTCCATGGTACTTGCACATTTAATTCGGATTCTTTTGAGCTGGATCGGTTTGCAGGGGTCTGGACCACCTAGTATCTTTGATTCGTCCAATGGTCGACACGATACCTAAAGCATCGATGCTGAAATTGTATTCTGATAACTGCGGTGCTTCCTTAGGCTCAATGTGTTTATCAAAGCCCTTCTTACTCATGAACCCTCGATCATTCATTCGATCATTTCGAATGGGATTATGTCCCCGCCCGCTGTTTCTTCGATTTGAGCTATATGGTTGGTATCGATCTCTGTTTGATCGGGGCTCTCTATCGATGTCTTTTTGAATCCTGCATTCGGACCTGTTTGGGTAAACAGAACCGGATGGGGCTCGCAACTGATCACCCTCGACTCTGATCTTTGACTGGTATCGATTATGCACATTGGCCAGGTCACCGCTGGATATTTAATCAAATTCTACTTTAGTTGACGTGATGCTATTGAGCTTCACTCATTCAAAGCCTGAGTAAAGGCTTGTACAGCCCAATCATCGGTAACTGGGGATAGGTCCATCCACTCCATCTGAAATCGAGATACGAATTTCCTTAGCATTTCATTGTCCTTTTGTTTCACTTTGAAGAGGTCCAACTTCCTGATCGCGACCTTTATCGCTCCGACGTGTGACCTTAAGAATGAATCGGTGAGCATGGCAAAAGAATCGATGGAATTGGGTGGCAAATTGTAGTACCATATCATTTCCCCTTCAATAAAGTTTCTCCAAATTTTTTCAACAAAATGGATTCAATCTCATCATCTTCTAAGTCATTTCCCTTTATTTTGTGTGTATACGAAGTGATGTGTTCATTAGGATCAGTGGTCCCGTTGTACTTAGGTATGTCCGGCATACGGAACATCTTAGGAATGGGCTTCAGAGCCGCACTTCGAGGAAAAGGCTTCTGCATGAACTTTTTCGAATCCAAACCCTTTAGGATCGGGGGTGCCTCCGGTATTTGGTCAACCCGTGAGTTGTACATCTGTACCTTTTTGTCATTGGCCTCGATTTTCTTTTCACCTGATTATATCGTTTTAGTGAGTTATTCGAGCATCCTCGTGATGGTGGGGTCAGCTCCCGTTCCATTATCGTTCAATTTCTCCTGTACAGGCTCGACTCTATGAACAACTTCCTGTGACCTATCGAATTCGATTCTACATGGTGCCCGATTCTGGAGTTGCGCTATTGCAGCCTGCTGAGTTTGTAGCATGTCAAATATCATTCGAAGGCTAATTCCGCCTTCTTCACCATTTTGTGCGTTCTGATCGGCTGCACGGGCATCTCTGCGGACGCTATTTTCAGGGTTGGCGCCTAACTCCCCACAAACGGCGACACGAGAACTGACATCAACCGGATGCACGCTCTATGGTGCGTCGGGGTTGATTGGAGGCACTCTGTTTTCCAGGGTGACTACGTGTTCATTTTCACCATGAAGACCAGGGCCGGTGTCAGTGTGAGTGGGTACTACTTGAGAGTTTGACATGTTGAATCCTGAAATCAAAAATACTTACAAGAACAAGTGTAAAAGCAGTGTGTGTTATGAAGGTTAATACTAAGCAATCACTATTATACTTAGCCCCACGGTGGGCGCCAAACTGTTTACCTAAAATTCGAGAACAATTAAACTTGTAATGTGGTTTTAAGGATACGTGATTTCACTTAATACCAATTGATTAACTTAGAGATAAATGATGTGAATTGACAAGAATATAAAACAAACTGGTGCTTGGACAATGCCCTCGAGCTGATGAACCCTCGAGAGTAATAAAGTAAGAACAGTTAAAGAACAATAAGTTGATGAACAATAGAGAAATATTATATTGCCTTGATCTGTATGAATGTAAGGTGTTTTCAAATGATGGGGATCCCTCTTTATATACTAGAGGAATTCTAATTGTGGTACAATTCTAATTACGGAAGTAAATCCCATTATTGTTACAAACAACCGCCCTTGACTTGATCCGTTCCGAGATTTTTGCCGTGATCTCCGACCGGTTATAGATATTTCTCCTTTCCATTATTGCGTTCCGCTCGAAGCTGATCATATTTGATCTCGGTCATCGGGAACCTCGATCTCGATGGGTACCTCGATCTCCAAACTCGGTATCTTGCCTTCGTGCTCAAGCCTGATCCATTACGAGGCTGACCTTCGATACAGTTCTCCGATCTCGAAATAATGGCTATATAAAATGCCATACTTGATACTGATAGTAGAAAATAGGAACATATATATAGACAGCCCCCTGATAGTGATTTTCAGCAACAAAAAATAAAATAAAATAATTGGTCTTTGCATATTATTTTGATGATGGGACAGTCGGATGGTGGGTTAAGTTTTCAGTGATTTGGTTTCTTCATTTGTTTCTTTTTCCCTTTTTCGATCGGTTTGGCCCTTTAAATTTTCCTGCTCTTGTGTTTTTTTTCTTCCTTTTCTTTCCTTTTTTTCTTTCTTTTACCATGAATTAAGAAATACATTAAGAACTACAGTACTCAAACTCCTCTATTACATGTTCATTTGTTCCGGATTTTTTTTACTGTTATAATAAAGTGCTATTATAGTGAACATATATTATAACATAGCATAAAAATTAATATTCCATAAAAAGCTGGCTTTTATATAGAGATATTGTTATAGAGAGGTTTGACTGTATAAAATAAAACTACCATCAAATGTACTGTTGTATTGGTCAAAATCTGACCACAAGTGGGTTATCATTAAAAAAAATGGTAAGGGGTCGATCAAACGGTAGTTGTACCCACGAGGCGTAATAGCAACGAGTACCTCGGCCACTGTCGAGATCGAGCCGTCAGAAGGCCTGCACGACAGCACGTACGACGTAATACTTGGGAAGGCAAGGAAGAGTATAGTCATGAGAGGGTACGTTGGATAAAGACCATTGAATAAAGGGGAAGGTTGGTAATATATATATATATATATATATGAGGGGAGAAAGCAAGAATGGGGGCTCCCATCTAAGAAAAGAGAGGAGCAAGGCATCAAAGACAAGAACAAGAGGAGATCTCCAACAACGAACCAACAGTTCAGATTTTGGCTATAACCCTTCGTAATCATTATTGTTGAATCAACAAAGATAGATCTCATAGTTACCAACAACTTCCCTCTTTTCCTTCTTTACTCTTACAAGTACGGAACAATAAATTAAAGATGTAAGCTTATTATTTACATTTAATGTTTATCAATCATCTTAAGGAATGTTATATAAGTTTGGCCTACTTCGATTTTTATATTTAATATGTTTGGATCTAGAGTTAATTATGTTTGGCTAAGATTTACTCTCCATTTCTCTATTAATTAGTTTAACTAAAATGTTCAACACTTTTTTGGTCAAACAACTGTAACAAACTATAATATATCAATACAATCTAAGAACAATAGTAATAATAATAATAATAATAATAGCAGCATCCATAATAATTATACAAGGCAACATAATTAAATGGAAATGGGAAGTAAAAATTAGGTGAATACAACCATGCACGCCAACGAGTTTCTTCAAATGAAGGATCTTTAGAATTTCCAATGCTTGTTTTATTATCAACCAGTCTTAGGATTAGGTGGCGGTGGTTTGCGCGGAGCTGTTGCTCTTTCTGCTATTGTATCATGGATCCCTTCTTCTTGCTCTTCTTCTTGGACCAGCTCTTGTCCTTGTGCATTTCCTTGTTCATCTATTATTGATATCGGTGGTGGTTCAAGTACCACCACCCGTCCTGGTTCATCTATCAGTGGTGGTTCAAGTACCACCACTCGTCTCGGTTCATCTATCGGTGATGGTTCAAGTACCACCGCCCGTCCTGGTTCATCTATTATTGACATCGGTCTTTGGCTTTGTGGATCTGATAAAATTGAAGAACAACAATAATTACGTCTTAATTTCAAACATATTAGGTCGCTATATAAATTCTCACTGACAAAATTAAAGACATCTACCAAAATAGCACAGTTTGTACAATGAAAATTAAGAAAAGAGTGAATTTTTCTGAACAAATTACCATTGCAACTCTTTCTTACCTTTAGAAGATTTTCCACATGAAACAGGGTATTCGGACATATCTTGAATCTTATTCCTCGTATCTGCGATGAAGTTAGCCATTTTTTCTTTTCTTGTATAAGCTGTATATATTGTTTGCCACGTATCAAAATGAACTTCATAGGAGCTTGAGAACCATGTGAGAAATTGTTAATTTCGAGATGTGACAACTAATTGTTGCTATTCACGTAATTGCATCTCTTTGTCAAATAAGAAGGTTGACTATTGATTTTCTTAAAGTTGGAGTATTGAAGGGGAATATTTAAGGTGCCTACCTAATCAATTCTTTTACCTTTTGTTACAATTCAATTGGATATAATTCATGTGAAGTTAGATATGTTGTCTACAAAAGGGATGCAATTTGGGACAATTAATTCGATTCTACGTACCCGCACTAGTAGCTTATTGTTGATACAAAGAAATATTGACAAATGTATAAAATAGGGAGAAATTATGCGATACAATAAATATATACATTATATTTACCATTCGTAACTATACTTTCAAAAAATTACCATTTGTAACTATATTTAAATTTTGTAGCAAAAAAATCCATCTGAAAGTACTAAAACAAGATATTGGTTGTTTTGAGCTGAAACAAAAGAGCAACTAGCTCTTGTAGCTCAATTGGTTAAACCACCAACTTAATAAGCGGAATTTTTGAGTTTGACTCTCAACAAAAGCATTTTATTTTATTTTTTTATATTTTGTCTTGGTTGTATTCATTGCGAGAAATTTAAAATACTTCACATATTCAGAATCAGTCGAGACGACAGAGATTAATATATAATGGAGCATGATCAGAACATGATATCGATATCTTTCCCATGTCTTTGTTGCTCATTAATTAGAGTTGTTTGATGAGAAATTGTGCACGTTATCATTATTAAGAGCTTGATATTATTTAGTTCATATAGTAGACAATGCTCAATCTCAAAATGAGTTGTAAAAATAATAAAACACTAACACATATATGTAACCACACACTGCATGTAGTATATATAAGATATGATGAATACCTTAGATTAAAATGCAATACATAAAGATGTTCATTTCTATTAGTTTCTTTTATAACTGTTATTGTATAACATTATTAGTACATCAAGAAGCAAAATAGGAGAAAAAGAGCAGTCCGAAGCTAGAAGACTCTATTAGTGGTTGATATTTATTATCAAAACTCCTAAAATTGCTACCTATAGTCATTAAATTTTACACCCAAATGGCATTAGCCCTAATGAGCAATTGTTTCAGCTTGCTTCTCACATTAAGGCTCATGATTTCATTAGAACCACCAATAAACTCATTCCCTATAAATACTGCTGGCACACTTGGCTGACACCCCAGTTCAATTAGTGCCTTCTCTATTTGCTTCCCATTTGGATGTCTATCGAGCTCGTAAACAGTAGGGTTTGCTCCAAAACTACGGATTAGGGTTTCGATGCTATGAGAAATGCAACAACTACTCTTGCTGAATATCACCACTGGACTTGCTGCTCCCAACTTCATCACCATATCCATATTGTTTATATGTTCAAGAAATAATGTGTTTAATTATTGGCAAAATGCCAAGATTTTATATAGCTTTTGGTTAAGAGGAAAGAAAGCTACAGGAAATAGTGAAGGATTGCTTGACTTGTTGTGAGAAACATGAACCTCACATGAAGCTATATATAGAGGCATTAGCAGCGCTATGTTAGTTTTATTTGAAAGGGTGAAAATTTCTAGAAGAATTACAAGTTGGTGAATATATCTAGATTTTTCTAGATCATTTGCATGATAAGGGCAAGTATGCCTTATCTACCTGGATTTTAAAGTAGCATAACCCACTCAAGCTGAATATGAAAAGAATATAATCATCACTTTGAAATATTATTCGCAGAACATATGTCACTAGCTAAAGTTCTTTGATTGTTACTCGATTTTTGGTTTTTTGTCCTGTTTCTTTCTTAGTTATTTTGAAAGGGAGCTTTGTCATAACTGGGCGTAACGTGTTCGAGTCGTGGAAACAGCCTCTTGCAGAAATGCAGGGTGAGACTCCATAAAGTAAACTTTTATGGTCTGATCCTTCCACGGACCCAACTCATAACAGGAGCTTAGTACATCAGCCCTTTTTCTTAGTTATTTTATCTTGTTTGGTTAATGTACTAATATGTTTAAATAATCTATCCAGAATTCATTAAGTAAAAACGATTGTAGTTTTAAAACTTATAGAGTTATAGCGACTTTTTTCTTTATTAATTAGTTTTGACATGAATAAATTTTTTTTCTTTTTGTAATTTCCCTCTTGAAAACAATGTATCTGCTTGTTCGAAAAGAAATATCCAACTGTAGTAATCTTTTTATGTACGACCAAAGATTTTGGAATCTTACTTTCGATATGAGAAAAATTGAAATTGTTATCAGAATATATACTCATAAATATGCTGTTGAAATCAAATCCACATTACTATCCGTACCGAAAAGGAGTAGGAGGAGGTACTTGGAATTTTCTAATAGTCTGGTTCAAATTCCTATTTTGGAATAAGGGAATGTAGTACTGATTTATCACCAATTGATCTAAATATTCCAACCAGAAAATAGTCCGTTACTACCTCGAAAGGTCGCATATCGTCATATTATTTTAGTTTCTCTCGTTAAGGTATTTGCTCTCTCGTCACACTTTATGATAAAATGAAAAGTTTAGAACTAAATTAATTTCAAATATAAATTTTGGTACGGTTTATTTTCATAAAGTTAAAAACGTATCCTAACTATTTGGTATTGTTATAGATTTACATAAAAAGCTACAATTTTATTTAAAACCCTAATAATCAGTATGATTTGGGTTGCTTGGTCTAGTCGATTTTTAAATATGCATCGACACTCTTTTTTTAAAGAAAAAAAATCGACACCCCTAGTTATTGCCAAACACAAAATTTGAACTCCCATTACATTTTAAAAAAAAACTCCTATTACAAGTTAATTATTTTTTCTTTTTACAATTCATAATTGAATTTAAACAAACGTAATCTTCATTAGCTCATTGATACTCCAGAACGGTAACTATTTATTATTTAATTATGATTAAGTGATAAATCTGTATATGCAAAAAATATATTATATACTTATTAGTTTAATGTAAATATGCGATGCAAATAACTTTTTAGTCTTCGAAACTAAACACAACAAAGGTGAAGGATGCACAATAGAAAATACAAAGGTACAAAAAAATAAACACTGACTACGAGTAATTTGATTTTCAGGACTTAATTTATACTATTATTTCAACCAGTCTGAGGAGGAGGAGGCGGTGGTTTGCGTGGAGCTGTTAAAATATATGCTTTAACATCAGGCTTTACTATTACGCCTCAGTCTTAAACAAGTTGATGTCGATTATATTTTACATTTTTTTAAAGCTCAACTCATATCATTGAAACTATGACACAATGTTCCTAAATGAAAATAAATTAAAAACGCAAAAAAATTCTAAATTGAACAAGAAAATCCTGCTAATCTAATTTACGGGAAAAAGGTTTGAAGTAAAGGGTTAAAGCACCAAGTTTTGGTGTGAAATTCAGGCATAGATTCTTTAAAAAAAATTGATAA
This sequence comes from Nicotiana sylvestris, assembly GCF_000393655.2. Lineage (NCBI taxonomy): Eukaryota > Viridiplantae > Streptophyta > Magnoliopsida > Solanales > Solanaceae > Nicotiana > Nicotiana sylvestris. The sequence goes on from NC_091060.1 coordinate 10,514,769, forward strand.
AATAAAATTTATATATTTAAAAATTAATAAGAAAATACAACGTATAAGTTAACATGGTTAATAAATCAAAAGATTTAGAAAGGGTTTTAAAAAATCATAGTCAAAGAAAAAATTGTTTCACGCTGCAAATAGTAACATATTCGGATAGCTTGGAATTAATGGAGGGAATAGTTTCCAACTCTTATGCTAAAATCTGCTCTCACACTGAGCAGATTTGCAGTAGCTATGTACTGCCCAAATGGCAGAAGCTTCTAGAGTACAAAAATGTAACGACCCGACCGGTCGTTTCGTGAATTATAGCCCCGCTTCTCCATTTTTGCTTCTTTATGTGCACTTCAGCTGTATTTTATCGTATCGTGTTGGTCGGTTCGGGATCGGAGTGGTTTCGGTATGATGAGACACTTAGTCTCCTATTTAGAAGTTTAAGTTGGAAAAGTCAAGCGGATGTTGACTGATCTGTAAACGATCTCGGATGTGATTTCTAATGATTCGGTTAGCTCCGTTAGGTGATTTTGGACTTAGGAGCGCGTCCGGAATGTGATTTGGAGGTCCGTGATATATTTAGGCTTGAATTGACGAAATTGTAAATTTGGCATTTTCAGTCGGCAGTGAAAATTTTAATATCGGGGTGGGAATGGAATTCCGGAAGTTGAAGTAGGTTCGTAGTCTCATTTGTGATGCGTGTGTAAATTTTCGGATCATTCGGACGAGATTTCGGCACCGTTTGCGGAATTCGGAAGTTTAGAGGTTCTTAGGGTTGAACCCGAGGGTGATTTGGCGTTTTGATGTTGTTTTGAGTGTTCCGATGGTTCGACTAAGTTTAAATGTTGATATGTGACTTGTTGGTATATTTGGTAGAGGTCCCGAGTGCCTCGAGTTGATTTTGGGTGGTTGACGGATCAAGGATGGGATTTGAGGAATGCTGAAGATTTTTTTCAGCTGTTATAATCGCACTTGCGGAGTGGAGACCGTAGGTGTGGGACCGCAGAAGAGAGGAAAGGGCCGCAGAAGTGGTCAAGGCTAAGAAGGGCAGGAACACATTTGCGGAAGGTGAAGCGCACCTGCGAGACCGCAAGTGCCGGGAATGGACTGCAGAAGCGGGAGCTGGGCGGATAAGTGAAAACCGCAGGTACGGCGCTTGGACCACAGGTGTGGTCGCACAAATGTGAGAATTTGAGTCGCAGGTGTTAGATGCCTGGGTAGAAGGTATATACTGAACCCTTCGCGAAATTTGAGTTATCTTCCACCATTTTTATTCGGACTTGGAGCTTTTTGGAGAGTTTTGAAGAGGGAATCATACGGGTTTTCATTGAGGTAAGTTTCTTGAGCTCAATACTCATGATTATGATAATTTTCAGTTGTTTAAGCATGCAATTAGTATAAATTAGGGATGAAATTGAGGTGTTAGAGCTTGGAAATTGGAGAGTTTGATTTGAGGATTTGAGGGACCATTTGATGTCAGATTTTGATGGATTTGGTATGTATAGACTCATGAGTGAAAGGAGTTTCTAGTTTTATGATTTTTGTCGGATTTCGAGACGTGGGCCCAGGGGCCGGGTTTGGGTGAATTTCAGGATTTTGGTCTAAATTGATAGTTTTTCGTTTAGAATTGATCCCTTGGCCTGTATTGATTACATTGTATTGCTTTTGGTTAGATTCGGGACGTTTAGAGGCCGATTCCAGAGGCAAGGGCGTCGCAGAGTAGGGATTTGACCGGTTTGAGGTAAGCAATGATTGTAAATCTAGTCCTTAGGGTATGAAACCCCGGATTGCCCATCGTTTTACTGTTTTGAGGTGACACACATGCTAGGTGACGGGCACATGGGCGTGCACCATTGGAGATTTATGACTTGGTCCATCCCATAGCAACTATTTAGTTGCGTATTTGACTGAAATTATATGATACTTATGTGATTTAGAAAGAATTTCTATAAATTGGGTTGAATGTCATATTTGGGCCTTGTGCCGAAGCTGTTTGGACCCTTAGGGCCCTTTTCTTGTTACCCTCTCACTGTTTTGATTTAAGATCCATACTCACTCATGTTATGTTTACTGATTTCATAAACTCAGCCTTTATTACCCGTTTTGATGCATATAAAATATTATTTTGGGCTGAGCATCCTGTTTTTACTGATAGTCCAAGTGACTTTAGAGGTTATGACTAAGTGAGGCCAAGGGCCTGTTTTATGAGGATATTATGGGCTCGGGATGCGCGCCACAATATGTTGTTACTGATTCATGATTATGTGAGACCGAGGGCCTGATTGATTATGCCACAAGGTGACTTGTTATAGTGTTTGGGCTGTAGGAGCCCCTCCGGAGTCTGCACACCCTAGTGAGTGCAGGTACCCCGAGTGAGTGATATGATGTTTTGCCCTAGGGGCTGTTCACGAGTGATGTTTTCCCGATGGGCTATTTATGTTTTCATCATTTTTACTCATTGTTTCATCATTTTGTTAAAAAACTGTTGAAAGAGATTTTTAAATGGTTTTATTGAAACTGTATTTTTAAACGAGATAATTTGACTCACATACTGATTTGAAAGCATGTTGTACTTACTGAAATTTCATGATGTGGACTTTATGTATTTCCTACTGTTCAGTCTTTATTTACTTTATTACTTACAGAGTTGGAGTACTCACATTACTCCTTGCACCTTGTGTGCAGATCCAGGGTTGCTTGGCGTGCTAGCGAGCGTTGATTTCATCCGTCGCGGATCTGTCGAGTTAGAAAGGTAGTTGCATGGTGATCGCAACTCTGCTCTTCTCCCTCCTATCTTCATATAGATTGTTATTAGTTGTTTTCCAGAATGTATTAGTCTTAACATTTTCTGACAGTTTGTTTTTAGTAGATGCTCATGACTAGTGATACCCCGATATCAGGATTTTCTTTCTGCACTTTGTTCTTCAGATTTATCTTATGAAGTCTTATTAATTAAATAGCTTGGAGAAGTCTTTATTTTGAAATATCGGGTTGTTTTGGCAAAAGAGTCGGCTTGCCTAGTACTATGATAGGCCCCATCATGACTGGGCAGTTTGGGTCCTCACAAGAAATGAAGAAGAAGCGGGCATTGAAAAATAATTCTCTTCTATTCATTCTCTAAAGATACATGGTATTTATACAAGTAATGTGCTTAACTAACATTAACTTATGAGGTGGACATGAGTTGACATTAAGTGTATGTACTAACCGACTAACTGACACACTAACTACCATAACTACCACTAACTAACTTGAGCTCACAAGACTCCCCCTCAAGCTAGAGGGTACAATATATTCAGCACACCAAGCTTGCTGAGAAGATGAACATGCGAAGCTTTAGAGAGGCTCTTTGTGAGTAAATCAGCTTGTTGGTTTTTGGAATGGACATAGACAGTCTTGACTACCCCTTACTTGATCTTATCATGAATGAAATGACAGTCGATCCCAATATGCTTTGTTTGTTCGTGAAAAAATAGGATTAGCATCCAATTGTATAGCAGATTTGCTGTCACATTGCACTAGAAAAGGAAGCTTGATGGGAACTCTCAGCTCTTGAAATAGACCAAGCAACCATGTGACTTCGGCTACAACTGAAGCCATGCTACGATATTCAGCTTCAGCTGAATTTCTGGACACTGTTTGTTGCTTCTTTGACTTCCATGAAATAAGAAATTCATCAAATTTTACCACATAGCCTATTACTGATCTCCTAGTATTGGGGCAAGCTGCCAATCAGAATCACACCAACATTGTAACTCTGATGCAGGACCAGACCTCAACCATATACTTTGCCCTGGAGCATTCTTCAGATATCTTACCACCCTAAGAGTAGCCTCCCAATGAACTTCTTAGGGTGTTGCATGAACTAGCTCAAGGTGTGAATAGCATTGCTAATATCATGTCTTGTTGTAGTCACATACATCAAACAACCAATCAATCTCTGATATGCACTAACATCTTCTAAAGGTGAGCCGCCTGTAGAACCTGCTGCCTAATCATATGCAATTGTTGTTAGCTTGATATTGGTTTCTAAAGGGGTGATTGTTGACTTGGCACCACTGAGTCCCATTTCAGAAATGAGTTCTAGGACATACTTCTTTTGATTCAAAACTACCCCAGTTGCTGACCTTAAGATTTCAATGCCCAAGAAGTACTTGACCTCACCTATGTCCTTTAGCTTGAACTGCTGATGGAGTATGTCACGACCCAAAATTCCCACCTTCAGGATCGTGATGGCACCTAACATTTTACTTGTTAGGCAAGCCAATGTTAGAGGATTCTTTAAGCCAATTTTAGTCAATTTCAATAACAAAATCAATTAAGCCAAATAGAAGATAAAACTCATTGCGAAATAACATAAAGCACATAATGTCTAATACAATCCGGATCTAGATTCACAACTCACGAGCTTCTAGTATTTTCTAGAAATAGAGTTTGAAATAAATACAACTGTTTTTTAACGAAAAGAAACAGTAAAATAGGGAAAATAAATGGGGACTTCAAGGTCTGCGGACGACAACAGATCTACCTTGAGTCTCCAATGAGAAAATCCAAGCTGCTACGCCTCACGAACAGCTAGGGCTAATACCAAAGTTTGCACGAGAAGTGCAGATTATAGTATAAGTACTACCGACCACATGTACTCCGTAAGTGTCGAGCCTAATCTCGACGAAGTCGTGACGAGGCTATGGCAAGACACCCACATAATAAACATGTGCAGATAGCAGCATACATACAAGATAACAACAAATAAAGGCTAAATATGTACTATTGGGAGGGGGACATGCTAAAGGGGATACAGGATACGAAAAATACAGTGGAAATGATAACCAGAACAGTCAATATGCTTTTAACCAATAAAAACAATTAAATACAATGAAAAAAATTGTAGGGCATCACCCTTCGTGATTTTACTCTCAACTTCACAATGAAATAATGATACTGCACGGCATCACCCTTCGTGCTTTTACTCTCACTTTTGTCACGACTCAAAACTAACCCTGTCGTGATGGCGCCTATCGTGGTACTAGGCAAGTCGACACACTACCAAAACCAATCAATATTTTCATTTTGAAGATGAAACCAAGCTATTTAACAATAAACCTTCATAAGGAGTTTAAATCAAAACTAAAGTATGGAAAGAAGGCCCGATATCGGGGTGTCACTAGTCATAAGCACTTACAACAACCATCTGATAGTATATGAATCAAATCATCTGGTTTTAAAATCCAGTTTTCGGTAAAAATCATTTGAAGATGTGTAAAAACCATTTAAGATATCTTTCAGCAGTTTTCAAACAAAGTGATAAAACAGTGAGTAAAAATGATGAAAACATAGTCGGCCCCTCGTGCAAAACTCACTCACATACCGCCCCTCGGGTAACATAAATCATAAACAGCCCTTCGGGAAACATAAATCATAAACAGTCCCTCGGGCAATCATCAGTATCACTCATATACATCCCTTCGAGTATATCTCACAATCACTCGTAAACAACCATCGGGCATAACATGAATCAAGAATAACCTCTCGGGTAAAACATCATATCACTCACTCAGGGTACCTGCGCTCACTGGGTGTGTACCGACTCCAGAGGGGCTCCTACAGCCCAAGCGCTATAATAAACCACCTCGTGGCATAAATCAAGCAGTCCCTTGGCCTCATAAACAAGCCACCTCGTGACATAAATCAATCAGTCCCTCGGCCTCACAAAATCATGAATCAGTAACAACATGCTGCAACGTGCAGCCCGATCCCATAAATATCCTCACAAAAATAGGCCCTCGGCCTCACTCAGTCATAAACCTCTCAAGCCACTTGGGCTATTAGTAAAACAGGGTGCTTAACCCCAAATAACATTTTTATGCATCAATACGGAGTAATAAAGACTGAGTTATGAAATCAGTAAACATAGCATGACTGAGTATAGATTTCTAAATCAAAACATTGAGAGTATACCGCTAAGGGTCCAAACAGCTTTGGCACAAGGCCCAAATATGATACCCAGCCCAATTTATAGAAATTCTTTCTAAATCAAATAGGTATCATATAGTTTCAGTCAAATATGCAACTTTATAATTGCTACGGGACGGACCAAGTCACAATCCCCAACGGTGCATGCCCACACGTCTGTCACCTAGCATGTGCATCACCTCAAAGCAGTAAAATAATGTGAAATCTGGGGTTTCATACCCTCAGAACTAGATTTACAATCATTACTTACCTCAAACCAGACAAAACTCTAACTCGCGATGCTCTTGCCTCTCGACCCGGCCTCCAAATGCTACGAATCTATCCAAAATCAGTATATTATCATCAATATACGCTAAAGGAATAAACTCCACATGAAAATTATCAAATTAGAACAAAAATCCCGAATTTGGCTCAAACAGCCCATTCACTCACGAGTCTACCCATATCAAAATCATCAAAATCCGACATCAAATGACCATCCAATTCCCCAAAAACCACCTCTCCAATTCTCTTCCCTTTTCCCCCAAATTTACACCCCAATTCCCAATTTAGATAGTGAAAATCAAAATACAATCATGGAATCTAACAGAAATCAAGTGAAGAACATTTACCCCAATCACCTCTCTGAAATTACCTTCAAAAATTGCCAATTCAGTGGTCTCTAACTCAAAATATGAAAAATGGGCTCAAACCCTCGATTTTGATATTTAACACTGATGCCCAGATTTTACTCTTCGCGAACGCGCTAGTGCCCTCGCGTTCGCAAAGCACAAGCTGTCTCGGATCAAAAGTTCCTCCTTCGCGAACGTGAAGCCTTAGCTAGCTGACCCTTTGCGAACACGGAACAAACCACACGAACACATAGGCTTATCCTCCTGAAGCTCCCCAAAGGCTGTTGACTCTATGCAAACGCAATGACCTGGTCGCAAACGTGTAGCCTTAAAGTCCAAAACCTTCGCGAACGCGGGAACTACATCGCGAATGCAAATAACAACTCAGCTTACCCTCTCAAAAATGCCTTCGCGAACGCGAGAGCCCTCACGCGAACGCGATGAAGGAATTTTCTGCAATAAAATACCAGAAAAATTTACCAACTTCCAAAACCAAGAATTGATCCGTTCACCACCCGAAACTCACCCGAGGCCCTCGGGACCTCAACAAAACATGCCAACACATCCCATAACATCATTCAAACTTAGTCAAACCTTCGAATCACTCAAAATACCAAATTACTCTCGGATTCAAGCCTAAGAACTTATGAACTTTCAAATTTCACAAACGACGCCGAAACCTATCAAATCACCTCCGAGTGACCTGAAATTTTGCACGCACATCACAAATGACACTAAGAAACTACTCCAACTTTCAGAATTCCATTCTGATCGCGGTATCAAGCTTTCCACTGCCGATCGGAAATGCCAAATATCTAATTTCGTCAATTCAAGCCTAATTCTACCACGGACCTCCAAATCACATTCCGGACGCGCTCCCAAGTCCAAAATCATCTAAAAGAGCTAACCAAGTAATAAAAATCCAAATCCGAGATCGAATACTAAAAAGTCAAAACTTGGTCAAACCTTTCAAATTTAAAGCTTCAAGCTGAGAATTGTTCTTCCAAATCTATTTCGATTATTCTGAAAACCAAAATCGACGATTTACATAAGTCATAATACATCATACGAGGCTAGTAATGCCCGAGAACTAGCGAGCGAAGTGCAAATGCTCAAAATAATCGGTCGGGTCGTTACATCCTCCCTCATTAAAATATGTGTTCGTCCTCAGACGTGCCCAGAGTTGTTCCAAAAGCCATCAAATCGCCATCTATCCCCACTATGCACATACCCGGGGGTGATCTCATGTCACCCTATCCCATATAGGTCTGATAGCATAACATAACTGAAATTTCGCATTCCAGCCTAGCCCATAAGCCTTAGAACTAAATTTCGACTTCCGAAATTATCTATAAGATCAGAATCTCACATATATACATTGTATAAGTCCGAACAAGCTGTATCTAACCATATCTGCAATTCAAGATGAAATCACATGATATACCACACAACTCAAACACCCATAGCGATAACTTCTATTCACAGCAACTGCTCAAACAATCCAATTCCGGTAATAAACCTCTTATCAAACCAAAGCCTCATTCCAACACTTTCGTATACTGCCAATGATGAATGAAGCACGCAGAAAGTCATAACCGTTCGTCAGATTAACCAGTCATAGAGCTCCATCTCCTTCGGCAAGGACCATAGTAAATATTTAAGCCGAATTCCGATATTATCCTTTCAACATGCTGAAATCGAATCCGATAGTATTCATTCTAGATCTCAATGACCTCATCTCATCCAACACGACTACTCTAGTGACATGAAACATTGATACAATCTAAAGCCACAACCTGCGCACCAATAAGCAACAATCTAAATGTACTCAAATCATGGAAAAGATGACTCAAATGAGAGAGATGTACCACAAGATCACCGGTACCACCACAACTAATGCTAAGAACCCATTACACATCGTAGAACCAGCACACACGGATTTAACCTGAAGGATTGTACCTCCACATAACTCTGCTACAACACGTGACCTCATCCAAACACTGGTCTGCATTATATACCTCGAGCCACTCTACTCAAAATCTATAACCATTTGGAATTCAACATCAAGGACCCAAATTGCATTACCATAACCATGGAGAAGCAAATAATGCAATGCTATACCAGCCCGAAAAACATATCCAATGCGCAATCAATCATGCAACACCTAAATACCCGTCTCACTCAAATTCCGCTATAAAGCCCAAATAGAACCATATCATTTGTGTATAAAATCATCAAATCACAATCTCGCGTAGCATACAATAGTAGCTCACAAACAAATCTCGGAACACGAATAAGCTTATCAACAACTGAATGGCACCTCATTTAACAATAGCAGTTCAGAGTCAACATATCCGACTTGATACAGAACACACATCCATATTGGGCCTACCAATGAAGCCCAAATCAACTTTGGTCACCCACAATAGATGAATAACTTTCCTAAATTTTACAATGACTGAATCATGGCACGTACAACATCTGACTAGCTTTGACCACATCTTTACAGTTCACAACCACAAAATAACCTGTTTATGAGAACTCTCAGTATCCAAATCCATAAAGCACAAGAATCACCATATTCGATCTCAACTCTACCGCCTGGATATCTAACACACCTCTAATACTCGATCATTTCATGAGAGGTACTCCTATAATTCTTTTGTTCCACCAAGCAAACTCGAATATCAGCAGTCGATCAAACAAGAGAGTGCCACAATAAAAATGAAGTATCCTAACCTAACCACATTGCCCTTTCAGAAATGTTTACCCTCATCAAGCCGAACCAATTCGTAATATCATTTACCTAGTCATCTAAAATTGTCCATGCTGCCTAAGAATTTATGACCTTCATTTCAGAATTGAATTGTGACCTTACACATGCAAATCTCAACCCAACACGACGTACCGCATATACCATGACATCCTATGATAGATATGACAACTTCATAATCCACTCCGAGCCACAAGCAACTACGTACTCAACTAGACAAGAACTTTCTATTTGATCCCATTTGGGAGAAAATAACCATACATCACATGCTCCTCACGGTGTAGAAAATATACATCTCTAACCATGGTAGAAACCATCAAGAACTCTCTGAATCTCATTTGCACAAAACTAAACCGTCATGACTAAATCCTTCTAGCTCAACCAAGCTACACAAGTCACCAAAAACCCAAGAGCATTGCCACAAGACACTTGTAGAAACTCATTACCTCATAAGCACCCAAAGAACTAATCATATCCCTTACCATGCCGATCCGACCTACTACCAAGCTGTCTTATTTATCCAAAATTCCTTCTGAATTACTTCAAATTGATACTCCTCCTTGCCATAATAGTGTAATCCTCAACCAGACTTACCACACGAGACCCAAGCACAAAACCACACCGTCTAAGGCTCATAAGCCGAAGAATACTCTCTCAAATACCCCCAAAAGCACCACATTCAAAATACTTACCCTAAAGAGACTTTCTGCGAATCTAAAGCTATTACCCACACCTTCTTGATACTGATATGTAGAATCCATAATGATATAGAAATGCCATAAGTCTTGACAACATTCAATGTAAACCTCAGTTTCTAACCAAGCACACAACCTGAAGAATCCCCTAATTGTTATATATACATCTTAAATCCATTAGAACCATTCTCAGGAGTCATCCCCTCTGCTCAAACCTCAATTAGACTGATCAAACGAAATGAATGACATGTACCCCATTAGCACTCCAACACCCCAAGAAGTAACCCCACCTTAATGTAACTAAATAAATTCATGTTTCATGCACATTACATCCTTCATCAATAACAACTCAAGTCATTCTGTGATTCTTATACACCCATCAAGCATAACACAACCCCTATCCAAAATTTCCTTTACTTGAGTCATCCTCGATCTCAATCCATGTAGGCCACAACTGATTCGTCAGTATACCTCAAACTGAAACTAATACGACACTAGCCGTGCAATCAACCTATCAATAGCAGACTCCCCCACTTGGCTCAATGCCATAGGACAAAATACACAAAACTCACAATGTCCATACTGTATTACTGCCATAATACCATAGTGAGATTTAACTAAATCCTTCATAAGCTCGTGCAACACAAACCCTCTACTACTTTAAGTCATCTGCAAATATCGCATTCACCCTTGTAACAGTCAAGACAACTCTCATACGCGATCCAAACTCAAACTACAGCACATATAATTCACTAGTAAAGGAGGTCTCTCTACAAAATAGCATAGGGATCACACGCCCTCAGGACACCTCACAAGAGATAACCCACCTGCTTTTTCTCAAACTAACATCTCTTTATACCTTTCCACTGTCATAAACATCATGCAATAACTTAATCTTCCTGAGTCTGAACTCATATCACGACAGGAAATATACTTAATTCCCCAACTAAACAATATGAAAAAATCCTTCAACACACCCATTACTCGGGGCTATACATCAAATCACGATGGAAATCGAGCACCAAATAGTCCTTTCTACCCTCAAGTAGACCCTCCTTGTCACATCCAAATCATATGAACACATCTCGTAGTCACATCATACTCATCACGTAGCCATCTATCCATCACTTCCACTAATAGGGACACTACCGAACATATAAATCTAAAATCACGTGCTCACACAATCAACACCTCAGTGCTCAAGATACAGGCAAAGACCTGGCCCAAGTCCTCCAAACTAGCCCAGCATCAACACAAAGAATCACATCGCTCCCCTCATTCGGGGAATCATAAGTCGTCGATGCACAGCTGATACCGAGTGCTCATGCACGCATACGAATGTGTGGAAGGAATTCAAAGAGTTACATTTCAAGCTGAATCAATGTCGCACGATAAGAATTCAAGAATGAGGGATTTCCTAAAGGTTCTGCAGTCTCTCAAAGATAAGTACAGACATCTCTGTACCGATTTGCAAGACTCTACTAAACCCTCTCATGACCCATGAGACCTATGTAACCTAGGCTTTGATACCAACTTGTCACGACTCAAAACTAACCCTGATGTGATAGCGCCTTTCATGGTACTAGGCAAGCTGACACACTACCAAAACCAATCAATATTTTCATTTTTAATATGAAACCAAGCTATTTAACAATAAAACTTCATAAGGAGTTTAAATCAAAACTAAAGCGCGGAAAGAAGGCCCGACATCAGGGTGTCACTAGTCATGAGCATCTACTACAACCATCTGACAACATCAAGACTAACATAGTCTGGAAATAACTGAATACAACTAAGGGAGGATAAGGAGAGAGAAAAGCAGGGCTACGATCACCAAGCAGCTACCTTGCTAACTCCGATAGACCTGCCTCTAAGTAATCAACACCCGCTACCAGGTTCAGAAATACCTAGATTTGCACACAAGGTGCAGGGAGTAATGTGAGTACGCCAACTCAGTAAGTAATAAAAGTAAATAAAGATTGAGCAATAGTGACAAGCAATAAAACATATACAGTTCATATCACGAAATCTCAGTAGAATATAACATGCTTTTAAATTAGTATATGAATCAAATCATCCCGTTTTTAAAATCCAGTTTTCGGCAAAAATCATTTGAAGATGTGTAAAAACCATTTAAGACATCTTTCAGCTATTTTCAAACAAAGTGATGAAACAGTGAGTAAAAATAATGTAAACATAGATGGCCCCTCGGGCAAAACTCACTTGTATACTGCCCCTCGGGCAAAATAAATCATAAACAGCTACTCGGGCAACATAAATCATAAACAGCCTCTGGGGCAATCATCACTGTCACTCATATACAGCCCCTCGATCATATCTCACAATCACTCGAAAACAGCCCCTCGGGCACAACATGAATCAAGAATAGCCCCTCGGGCAAAATATCATATCACTCACTCAGGGTACCCGCGCTCATTGGGGGTTTACATACTCCGGAGGGGCTCCTACAGCCCAAGCGCTATAACAAGCCACCTCGTGGCATAAATTAATCAGGCCCTCGGCCTTATAGAATCATGAATCAGTAACAACATGTTGCGACGTGCAGCCCGATCCCATAAATATCCTCACAAAAATAGGCCCTCTGCTTTACTCAGCCATAAACCTCTCAAGCCACTCAGGCTATCAGTAAAACAGGGTGCTCAGCCCAAAATAACATTTTTTTGCATCAAAACGGAGTAATAAAGACTGAGTTATGAAATTAGTATACATAGAATGACAGAGTATAGAGTTTTAAATCAAAACAGTGAGAGGATAATAAGAAAAAAGGCCCCTAAGGGTCCAAACAGCTTTAGCAAAAGGCCCAAATATAGTACCCAACCCAATTTATAGAAATATTTTCTAAATCACATAGGTATCATATAGTTTTAGTTAAATACGCAACTTTATAGTTGCTACGGGATGGACTAAGTCACAATCCCCAATGGTGCACGCCTACACGCCCATCACCTAGCATGTGCATCACCTCAAAGCAGTAAAACAATGTGAAATCCGGGGCTTTATACCCTCAAAACTAGATTTACAATCATTACTTACCTCAAACTAGACAAAACTCTAATTTGTGATGCTCTTGGCTCTCAAACCGGCCTCCAAATGCTCCGAATCTATCCAAAATCAGTATATTATCATCAATATACGCTAAAGGACAAAACTCTAAATCCCGAATTTGGCTCAAACCCGACCCCCGGGCCCATGTCTCGAAATCTGACAAAAACTACAAAACTAGAAAGCCCATTCACTCAAGAGTCTACCCTTGCAAAAATCATCAAAATCCAAGATCAAATGGCCATCTGATTCCCCAAAAATCACCTCTCCAATTCTCTTCTCTTTTTCCTCAAATTTACACCCAATTCCCAATTTAGATTGTGGAAATCAAGAACAATCATGGAATCTAACCAAAATCAAGTGAAGAATACTTACGCTGGTCACCTCTCTAAAATTGCCTTAAAAATCGCCCAATTCCGTGATCTCTAACTCAAAATGTGAAAAATGGGCTCAAACCCTCGATTTTGATATTTAACATTGCTGCCTAGATTTTACTCTTCGCGAACGCGATAGCGCCCTCCCGTTCGCGAAGCACAAGCTGCCTCAGACCAAAAGTTCCTCCTTATCGAATGTGGGGACCCACGCGCAAATGCGAAGACCTAGCTGACTGACCCTACGCGAATGCGGAACAAACCTCACAAACACATAGGCTTATCCTCCTGAAGCTCCCCAAAGGTCGCTGACTCTATGCGAACGCGATGACCTGGTCGCGAGCGTAGGAACTACATCGCGAACGCAAAGAACAACTCAGCTGCCCCTCTGAAAAATTCCTTCACGAACACGAGAGCCCTCTCGCGAACGCGATGAAGGAATTCTCTGCAACAAAATACCAAAATATCTGCCAACTTCCAAAACCAAGAATTGATCCGTTAACCACCCAAAACTCACCTAAGGCCCTCGGGACCTCAACCAAACATGCCAACACATCCCATAACATCATTCAAACTTAATTGAACCTTCGAATCACTCAAAACAACATCAAAACACCAAATTACCCTCGGATTCAAGCATAAGAACTTATAAACTTTCAAATTTCACAAACGACGATGTAACCTATCAAATCACCTCCGAATGACTTGAAATTTTGCACACATGTCAAAATGATACTACGAACCTACTCCAACTTCCGTATTTCTATTTCGACACCGATATCAATATTTTCACTACCGACCAAAAAATGCCAAATTTCCAATTTCGCCAATTCAAGCCTAATTCTACCATGGACCTCCAAATCATATTCCGGACGTGCTCCCAAGTCCAAAATCATATAAAGGAGCTAAACAATTCATAATAATCCAAATCCGAGATCGAATACTAAAAAGTCAAAACTTGGTCAAATCTTTCAAATTTAAAGCTTCAAGCTGAGAATTGTTCTTCCAAATCTATTCCGATTATCCTGAAAATCAAAACCGACAATTTACATAAGTCATAATACATCATGCGAGGCTATTCATGCCCAAAAACTAGCGAACGAAGTGCAAATTCTCAAAATGATCGGTCTTTACATAAGTCATAATACATCATACAGGGCTAGTCATGCCTGAGAACTGGCGAGCAAAGTGCAAATGCTCAAAACGACCGGTCGAGACATTACTACTTTTAATATTAATCAATAGATACGGCACGAAATCACCCTTCGTACATTAACTCTCACAATATAGCATGACATCACCCTTCATGCATTAAACACTCACAATATGGCACGGCATCACCCTTTGTGCATTAACACTCTCCCATACCATATAAAAATGAGCAAGTAACAATAGGAAGATAGGATCAATAAGAACAAGCCTTACTTCAACAATGATTCCACAATACCAGTCTCAACTTTAGAAACAATACTCAATTATCACAAAGTCCATAAACACGGTAAGAACGATCATTATAATGAGTAACTAGTCTAAGCATGGAGAACATGATCAAATTAAGCAATAAATTACAAGGAACAGGTCCCACCCACATGATTTAACCCAACAACAACGCATAAGTACTCGTCACCTCTTATATACGTTGTACTCAACATCTATACATATAGCAAATAGACAAACAAATCCTAATCCCTCAAGTCAAGGTTAACCTCGACACTTACCTCGCTCCAAAGGATCAATTCAAAGCTTAACCACAACTTTGCCTTTCAAACAAGCCTCTGAACCAATAGAGTTGAGTAAATTACCAACCAAACTATTCAAATTAAGCCTTAGGAACTACCCACGATTGCAAAGGATTCAATTTAGGTCATTATTGAAAAAGTCAACAAAAGTCAACTCCCTGGCTCGCTTGGTACAAAACCGAAATTCGGACCAAAACTCAATTTCCCAATCACCCCCGAGCCCGGTTATGTAGTTTGTTTGGAATCTGGCCTCAATTTGAGGTCTAATTCCCAATTTTGCGAAAATCCCTAATTCTACCCAAATCCCCATTTTCCACCATGAAAATACCAAATTTTAGGTTGAAATCTCAGGAAATGTAATGAAAGATTGAAAGAAAATAGGTTAGAATCACTTACCAATGATTTGGGGAAGAAGTGCTCTTGGGAAAATCGCCTCTAGGATTTCTAAGTTTGAAAATTTTAGAGAATGAAAATAAATCTCGTTTCTCAGCTATTTGATCAGTCACAGATGTCGTATTTGCGACCTGGAGTTCGCAAATGCGAAGTAACGGTCGCAAAAACGAAGTCCTCCCAACTCTGCTTTCATCACATTTGCGATGACTTGTTCGCAAATGCGACTATGATCTTCCGCATTTGCGACAAGATTGATCGCAAATGCAACCAAGCTTGCCCTAGCCCCACTTCGCAAATGCGAAGTATTGTTTGCAAATGAGTACTCTGGCCTCCCTGCAATTGCGACATCTTTATCGCAAATGCGAACTCATGCCGACCCAGGTACTCTTAGAAAACGAGAAGAATTTTCTCACAAATTCGAGCCTATCAGGATTGGGGAATTTTCGCAAATGCGAACACTGATATCAAATTGCGAGATCAGACACCAGTTACCAGAAATTGCAGAACCATCTGAGGGTTTGAAATCATGGATTGCACATTGTATTGAAGTGAGACACACGCTTGATGACGAGCGTGGGGTCATGCACTATTGGGGATTGTGACTTGGTTCGTCCCGATTGATGATTTTACCGCGTATTTGACTGAAATCTATTTGCTATCATCATTATTTGGGTTGAATGCCATATCTGGGCTCCCTGCCAACTGTTTGAACCCTTCGAGGATTTTTGTTGATATTTCCTCACTGTTTTGATTTTATGCTTGAACTCAGTTATGTTATTTTCCACTTTTTTCAAAACGCAACCATATTAACTCTGCTTTAACACTTGAAATGATATTTTAAATCATATTTTGGGTTGAGCATCATGTTTTACTATTGCCCCAGTGGCTTATGTGATTTTTGACTGAGTAAGGCTGAGGGTCTATGTTATGAGGATACTTTTGGGTCGGGCTGCACACCGCAACGGTGATACACTGATTTTGATTATGAGGCCGAGGGCCTGAGATATGTACGCCACGAGGTGACTTGTTGATATGAGGCCGAGAGCCTAGAGATGATGTCACGAGATGACTTGATATTGTGCTTGGGCCGTAAGGGGCCCCTCTAGGAGTCTGCACACCCCCAGTGAGCGCGGGTATCCATTGTGATGTGAGATTGAGCCCGAGGGGATGGTATTGTTCTATGTGATTGCCCAAGGGGCTGGTATTGTTTTGAGATATTGCCCGAGGGCAGATTTGTTGACATTGTGCCCGAGGGGTGAAACTTATGTGCTTATCTTTCTTAATTGCTTGTCTTTTACCTGTTTAATTGTGTATTTGTGACCGAGGGGCGAATTTTCTGTGTTTATCTACACTAATTGTTTTGCATTCAATTGCGTAACTGTTGAAAAAGTCATTTTCAAAGAAGTTTAAACTGAGCTGAGAGGTTTGAAGGATTTTACAACTTCATTGTTTTCTTATTGGTTTTTGAACTGCTTCTATATAGCATGTTGATGCACTTTTCGTAATTTCTTACCATTCAGACTTTAGTTATGATTATTACTCACTGACTTGGAGTACTCACTTTACTCCATGCACCTTGTGTGCAGATTCAGGTATTTCTACACTCGGTAGCAGGTTTTGGGTGATCGGAGGCAGAGTTATCGGAGTTTAGCAAGGTAGCTGCCGGTGTTCGCAGCACTGCTTTTCTCCCTCTTTACTTCATTAGTCTGTATTCTGTACACTTCAGACCTTCAATTGTATTTTGACCCTAGTAGATGCTCGTGACTTGTGACACCCCGATGTCGGGCTGTATTTATTTTCGCAGTGTTCATTTAAACTCATATTATGCAATATCTGATTAATTAGAAAAAAAAGCATTAAATTGATTTATTAAAATTATTGAATTGAATTTGGTAATTTGGGTCGGTTGGCCTTGTCTTCACGAGAGGCACCATCACGACCGGGTCAGTTTTGAGGTCATGACAAATTGGTATCACAGCCTAGGTTACATAGGTCTCACGAGTTATGAGCAAGTTTAGTAGAGTCTTGTGGATCGGTACGGAGACGCTTGTATTTATCCTCGAGAGGCTGCAGAACCTTTAGGAAAAAACTTCACATTCTTGAATTCTTATCGTGCATCCTTGATTCAGCTTGAAATGTAACTCTTTGAATTCCTTCCACGCGTTCGTATGCGCACATGAGCGCTCAGTATCAGATGTGCATCGATGGCTTGTGATTCCCTTATCCAGAGGCAAGATGTGATCTTCGTGAGTTGATGTTGGGCCAGTCTGGAGGACTTGAGGCCGGATGTTTGCCTATAGCTTGAGCACCGAGGTGCTGATTGTGTGAGCAAGTATTTTTGAACTTATATGTTCGGTAGTATCCCTATTAGTAGAAGTGACGGCTGGATAACTATGTGATGAGTATGTTAGTACTGCGAGATGTATCCATATGATTTGGAAGCAACGAGAAGGGTCTGCTGGAGGATAGAAGAACTATTAGGTGCTTGAATTCCATCTTGATTCGAGGTATAGCCCCGAGTTATGGGCGTGTGAAGAATATTTTCATGTTTCCTAGTTGGGAGGGAAGTAAATCTCATGTTGCAGTATGAGTTCAGGCTCAGGGAGACTAAGTGACTGCGTAATGTTTATGACAGTGGAAAGTATACATAAATGTTAGTTGGAGGCAAAGCAGGTGGGTTATCTCCTACGGAGTGTTCTGAGGTTGTGTGATCCTTTTGTTTTCTGTTAGAAAATCTCATTTACAAGTGAAAAATATGTGTTGAAATTAAATTTGGGTCGCTTAAGAGAGTGGGCTTGATTATTGCGAGGATGAATGTGAGATTTGCAGAAGATTTAAAGTACCAGGTGGTCTGTGTTTTACGAGCTTATGAAGGATTGAGTTTAATCTCACTATGGTATTATGACAGCAATAGAGTATATGCGTTATGAGTTTTTGTGTGTGATTTGGTCTATGGCTTCGAGCCAAGTGGGGGAGTCTACTATTGATTAGGCGATTACACGGTTAGGTGCTATGTTGGTTCCAGTTTGAGGTGTGCTGGTGAATCAGTTATGGCTTGCAGAAATTGAGACCGAGGATGGCTCGAGTAAAGGAAATTTTTTGACAAAGGTTATATTATGCTTCATAGGTGTATGAGAATCACGGGATGTCTTGAGTGGTTATTGGTAAGGGTATGCGTTGCATAGAATAGGAAGTTGCTTGGTCGCATTAAGGTAAGGTTATATTCGGTAGTGTTAGAAGTGCTAATGAGGCATAGGTTGTTCGGTTCGTTTGATCAGGCCAATTGCAGTTTGAGTAGAGTGAATGACTTTCGGGAATGGTTCTAATGAGTTCAAGATTTTCAGTTTGTATTCTGGCTAGAAACTGAGGTTTGCATTTGGAGGGTGTCAAGACTTGTGTCATTTCTATATCAATTATGGAATTCTAAACATCAGTATCCGGAAGGTGGAAGTAATGGCTTCGGATCCGCAGGAAATGTGATAGCATCAGTATTCTAAACATTAATATGAAACGTGATAGCTACTGGTTTCTATAATAATTCAACATAATTACATCTCTCTTTCAGATGAGGCCGTTGAACTATTGACTTGTCCCATCATTCTTTCAACTATAAGAGTGGTACTGTTTGGTGTTTTGAGATGTTGCTGGTGATTGTTTGTGTGCTGCTATTTGATTTTAGAGATCAAACAGTAACCTGGTACATTAAGCTCCCGCTATGTACGGGATTTGAGGAAGGGTCGGACGATAAGGGTCTACCGTATGCAGTCTTAACCAATATTTCTGCAAGAGATTGTTTCCACGACTCAAACTCATGACTTTCTGGTCACACTGCAGCAACTTTACCAGTTACGTCAAGGCTCCCCTTCACCTAATCCTGTAGAATTCCGTTCAAAGTAATATATACTCAGAGTTAATGGCAATTCAATTAGGTGTTGAAATTTATGTGCATAAAGGCTTCACAAATGTGATGATTGAGACTGATTCAACCATACGAGGGTACACTCTAAGTCCCAAATTTTGTGTCTGAAGCAAATGTTTGAATCTGCGTCTGCCACAACTAATCCTATAGAATTCCGTTCAATTACCTTTAGGGCCGTCTGATTGGTGGGATAAGGGATAACAATCCCGCGATAAATTAAAAGGGAATCCAACCCGCTTTAATTTAAAAACAAGCATTAACTGACAACGCAAGCACTGCAAGCTAGAATTCCACTATAATTTGTCAAGTAGATAACAATATTGATAGTTGTAACTAAACTATTCAAATCTCAATGGTCTTGGAAAAACTTTCTTTGCTTTTCTTTTCTTTCTCGTCCTTTAATCTAGAGTCATTCAGATGATGAACAAAATAACGGATGTCAAGTTGTCATGAACAGACTCAATTGTTAATGATCATTACAAATAAGCCATGACATGTAATATCATAGCTTTTCCTCAATAACATAGATCCTTAGAAATCACCGCTCCTCAGCATTCAAGAGTTTCTTTGATAATATTGATGAGTCCATCTGGATGTGTTAGGCCATCTCCAACCTTGCCCCATCCCTCATAATGGAGGAAATATTTGGGGCAATTTAGCTCCAACTCTCCCCCATTTTTGTCCCCAAAATGGGGGATGAATAGTGTTCCCTCAAATATGGGGTACATTATTCATCTCCCTCATTACTATTCATCACTTTTTTATTATTTAATCTTTTAATTTATTTTTTTATATATACTTAATTATGTTTATGTAATGTATTTATAATATTAATATTATGTCTTAACTTTGGTGTATAATTTTATAATTAATTTTCGTGCATTTATTATTTTTATATAGAATTGGCAGTAGATGAAAATCAACGATTTCAAGAATTTTTATTTCGACATAGAAGAATTAAGGACAAAGATGCTGCACTTCGTAATGCATTAATAGATCATTTATGGGAGAATACTAGAGGTTGAAGTTGAATATTTATCTAGTATTTCGAATGAATTTTATCGTTATGTAATATGTATTTAATTAATCTTGTATCACAATGATTTCACTTTTATTTGAATTATTAGTTAATATATAATAATTGCTTATAAATTATATTATTTAAAATTTTATGAAATTGTTTTAATTATGGAAATTACAAATTAATAAAAATAAAAGATGGAATTTGTTTAATGGAAATTAAAAAATGAAATTGAAATGAAAGATAATAATATAATATAGAAGAGAGAAAAGAATATAAAAAGTTTGGGGGGAAAAATGGAGGAATTGTTGGAGTAAGTTGTCCCCAAAATGGGGAAATCCCCATTTTGGGGACCAAAAATGGGGTAAAGTTTGGAGATGCCCTTAATAGGACTTGTAATAAGATGTGAATCCAGAATTTAAATCTTATGGGTTCAAATTTCAAGATTTTTAGTATTGAACCAATTATAGTTTTAAAGTTATAGATTGATATATACTATTTTTGAAATTTTAATGAATCTATATATCTATATAATTGTGGGAATGAAAAAGGTGATGTGGCATGTCTCAAATGCTAGGCTTTGTATTTATCTTTTTTCTCTTTTTTTGGCTTTTTTTTGTTGCTTTTTCCTTATTTATGCTATTGTAAAAATTAAAGTCTAATAATTATTACTCCACCGTTTCATAAATTGCAAGCACTGATTCATCTACTAATCTAATACTATTTATTGTTCTAACGTTTCATTTAACTAACTAAAGCACGGTTTCATTATCCAATCTATTCATATTCCCTTTTCCACCAATTCACCCCACTAACTAATGATTTTCAATAATTTTGCTTTTCACATATCTTGAACTGTGAGTATCTCTAAAACATAAGTTTTCTCACTTTAGATATTAGTTAGGAATAAGCAGAGAAGAGCAACTAACAGGCATGGGGAAGGAAGAAGAACGAGGGAATCCACTGCCACGCTTCTTTTTGTTTTATACTACTAACCAATATTATAGGTACATAAGATTATGAATACTTACATTTTATTCATTTTGAGTTTTCCTTAGTATAATATCTTAATTTTTTTTCTTTAATGTTTAGTTCAGTTGTTGCTCCTGTTGTTCCTCAGGTACAAAATACATTGCGTTATGGCATAGATATTTAAAAAAGATCTGAATGTTGTCAAAACTTCACTAATTTAATAGTGTTCAGTTGTGTTGCCTACGATCAGGTGATATAATCCAAATAAGCACAGTGGGTTAACATTATGTAAGTACTTTCTCTTAAGCAAGTTGTAAGTTCTTATTTCTCTTTTATTTTTCCTCTTTTGAGATCTTGATCTACTTTGTTTTTTGTTTCAGTTTGATTCGTTCTCAGAGAGACTTATTGTATGTTTTTTATCTACTTTTTCTTAAGCTTGTTTGTATGTTCTTATTTCTCTTTAATTTTTATTTATTATTTATTTGTAGTTAATCTTTCAAATTGAATCACGTAAGTTGTGATATTAGTTTTTTCAATATAACACAATATATCTTCCTATTTATGTAAATGATAATGCAAATTATTATTCATTTTATTAATTAATTATTTAATTTTCTTTCCTTACATCAAGAAAAAATTTAATTACGCTTGTAATCCAAACCCTTCATTTCCACCAATGAGGTTCTTGGGTATTGACAACAACTATTAAATATTGAAAAAGAATTACATGCAATGGACATTTTTCTTAAAATGAAAGAATGATTATAATAATAGTTATAAGTATACATCATAAAATTGAAGATTCTGTATTTGACATGTACATAATAAGAACAACCATGAGAAGGCAGCTCTGAGAAAAAGATTTATGTTAGTGATATAACTTTAGTTTTATACACATGCACATTAAAATTTTTAGTCTCTCCTATCTCAACCGAACTTGCAAAATTAGTTTTATAATTATACGACATGACGTTGAAGGTTCTATGTTTGACATGTTCATAAAAAGAACAACCATGAGAAAAAAATTCTGATGAAAAGATTTAAAATTGTCACATAAAACTAATTTTATAATTATATACAAAAAGAAATTAATCTCTTCTATCTCAACTAGAAAAAATAATAATTTTATGTTTTCATTATTCTCTTTTTTTACCGCGGCGAAGCGTGGATATATTCACTAGTTTTAAATATAAATTTTTACTCGCGTCAAAAGTTATAGATTCAATTAAACTCATGCTTGAACACTACATTCGCCCCTGCTTGTAATATGGATAGATGGAGTTTTTCATCCTTCAGGAACAAACCAACTAAACCAGCGAACTTCATATATGAGCCCCCTTGTATTTATTAGTTTCTCAATGTGTGATAATTGGCAAAAAGTCCATATTTTGGGCATTTTTATGTCCCCTATCATGTGTGATTTGATGAAGATTGCACTACTAATGGATGAATTTACGATCATTTTATGTTTCTTAAGTGTAGCAATGTATTTGGACGAAAGTTAATCAAAAGAAGGTGATTTAGAGCGAAACGAGACATGAAAAGACAAAGAAAAGAAAACTGAAGATGGCTCATCCAAAGCTCCTGCTTCGCAGGAGAGATGCACGAGCTAAGGGAGCTGGCTGTGAAATAAAACAGTAAACTAAAGGGCACCGTGAGGACGAGCGCGACAAAAGAAAAAAAAAAGGAACTGGGAGCTCGTTAATAAAAGAGCTAAAATAATACTCTCTGTTTCAATTTATGTGAACCTACTTGATCCGGTACAGAGTTTAAGAAAAAAAAAAGAAGACTTTTGAAGTTGTAGTATAAAATGAGACATATATATTTATGTGGTTATAAATTATTATATTGTATACGGTAGAAATCGGGGCTACCCGATTTCGTGGGCTCAACGGTCACTTCAAGAGCGAGATCAAAATATACCAGAAGTGAGCCCGATGGGAGGCTTCGAATATCAAAGTGTTCGATGAACATCGAGACCGAACGTGACCGGCCTCGAGATAATGTCGTTACGAGTTTGTAACAGAATGAGCAAGATTCTCACCACATCCCCAAGATCATGGCGTAAATTCCGGAAGAGATTTGTACGAGTTAGTACTAATCCGTACTAGGCGGTTAGACAGTTGTCCTAATAAGATTCCTTACTGTAAATAGAAATGTACCTTATTTAGGCTTCCCCTATTATATAAAGGGGACCCCAATCATTTGTAATCAGGATCAACCATTAGCAAAAAATATACTCTCTTACTTTCTGGTTCATATTTTATCAGAATTGTCCTTTTACTTGGTTGTTCTTATTTCACTGTTCCTAATCAACCTCGAGGCCATCTAGCTCGAGGTCGAGACTGTCTTGCACACTGGTTTGATTTACTTATTTCCTTCATTTATACGTTATACTCCTTGGTTATTAATTGTATTGACCTAAATCACATATCTTTAAAACCACAAATCAAGTTTAATTGTTACTCGTATTTTCAAGATAAACAGTTTGGCGTCCACCGTGGATTTTGACCTCGATCATTTCTCCTCTCATTTCGTTCAAAGCTTTGCCTAGACCCTCTGCTTCTACGGTCTGCGTTATACGGTTGATATCAATCTCTATTCGATCTCGGCTCTTGATCGACGTCCCATTTGATCCTACCCATGGGCCTGCTAGGATAAACGGACCCTGAAGGAGTCCTCAGTTGATCATCCTCGACTCTAATCTTTGACTGATACCGATTATGTATGTCGGCCCAAGTGACAGCCGGGTACTCGAGTAAACTTTGCTTCAACTGATGTGAAGCTATAAAACTCTGAGTATTGAGACCTTGAGTGAAAGTTTGAGCAGCACAACCACCGGTGACCGGAGGCAAATCCATTCTCTCTGCTTGGAACCGAGATACGATTTTCCTGAGCATCTCGTTATCTTTATCCCTTACCTTGAAAAGGTCCGACTTCCTCGTTGCAATTTAATGGCTCCGGCGTGTGCTTTTACAAAAGAATTTGCAAGCATTGCAAATGAATCGATAGAATTAGGGGGTAAGTTATGATACCATATCAAGGCACCCTTGGACAGAGTCTCCCCGAACTTCTTCAGCGGTACAGATTTAATTTCGTCATCTTCCAAGTCATTTCCTTTGATGGCACACGTATACGAGGTGATGTGTTCATTCGGATCAGTCGTCCCATTATACTTAGGGGATTGGCTTTAGAGCCGCACTAGGGGGAAGTGCCTTTGCACGAACTTTTTAGAATCTAGTCATTCTAAGATCGGGGCTGCCCTCGGTACTTGATCAACACGGGAGTTATAAGTCTCCACTATTTTATCATTATCCTCAATCTTTTCTCCCCGGACTCGATTCTCTTGGTGAGTTCCTCGAGCATCCTCATAATTGTGGGGTTAGTCTCCGAGCCATTACCGTTTGACCTCTCCGGCACCGGCTCAGTACGTCGAGTGTTCCCTAGTTCGACCATACTTAGAGTTTTATTCTGACTTTGAAGTTGAGCGATGGCAATCTGTTGAGCTTGTAGCATCTCGAATATTACTTGTAGGTTGATTTCCCATCTCATATACCCTGTGTTCCTTGGCCACCAGATCTGACTTCCCCGCATACACTTCCCCCCCAGGATCTGCGCCTAAATCCACATTTAAAGCAATAAGTGAACTAATATCGACTGGTTCTACATTTGGCACTTCTCCAGGGTTAATCGATGGTACATCGGCTCCCGGAGCAGCTACATTTTTGCTTTCCCCATGAAATCCAAGAACGACATCGCCGTGCACAGGCACATTTTGTGAGTTTGGCATGTTTAACCTGAAAACAAAGAATCTTTGACAAGAACAAGTGTGAAAATAGCATGTGTTATCAGTATTAGTACTGAACTCGAGTAGCCCTTGGGCTTAGTAGTCAAGCAAGTCCTTACTCGATCATAAAATCCCAAGGGCTATCTTAACCCGAGTTCGAGCAAACTCTCACTCGGGGACTATCTATGAAGCCTAAGGGCTAACTCTGTTTCAAGTTCGAGCAAGTATCCACTTGACTACTATTAGTTTGTATGAGTCCACCAAACAGTAGAGTACCTGGTCCTCTACTGAGAATGCTAATAAAACAGTAAGTAAATAAGACACGAGATTTTTACGTGGACAAATTCCAACTCAAGGGGACAAAAAACCCATGACCTACACTCGTAGGCTTTCAACTTTACTAACTTGTAAACACCTATTACAATCCACTTTGTAATGACTCCATTAAAAAGAATTCAACTCAATTAACTTGTAATACTCTTACCACAAGCCACTTTGTCACTCTCTACTTATAAAGACTTTAACTTATGACTAAACCTAGTCACAACATAAACTCAGAGAGTTTACGGATTTTACAAGAGGGTTCCTAATCAACGCTTCTGGCTAAGCAATTTAGGAGATACAATAAGAACAATCACAAAGTTACAGCTCTACTAAGGACAACAAAATACTAACTTTAGGAACTGGTTCGTAGTAGCGTTTAACTTTATTCTTCAAGCTCATGAGAATTATTTCCACAGTTTTTGTAAAAGGCTTGAATGAATATCACGAGTGTTCAAGTGATGTTTTGATATAAACTCCTTGTTGATAAACCTTGATGACATCACTTGAATGATGTAAGCACTTTAGTTAGTCAAAAGATAAGTGGCCATTAGAAACAATCCAGTGCAGGCAGAAACAGTGCAGGCAGTACTCTTCCAACTGTGTCCAATTGACTTCGTACTGCTATGAGGGAACCACAAGAGTATCAAGTCCTTGTTTGGTTCTCTATCTCCTGAAGCTATAACAATTCACATTTAGCTGGAATCTGTTAACTTGCAGTGTAGCCCAAGTGTGTCAGGTTCCCTATCTGGTCCTTGACAGTAAGTTTGTTAGATCATCAAAACATAAGGCAAAGAAATTAAAAACCTATCAACTACTAAGCCCAAGGGCTACCTGAGTTCGAGAAATTCTCACTCGGGGACTATCTTTCGAGCCGAAGGGCCAGCTCATCTCAAGTTCGAGCATGTCCTCACTTGGCCATAAGGCCTAAGGGCTATTTTTATTTCAAGTTCGAGCGTGCACTCACTTAACTATCAAGACCAAGGGCTACCTTACCTCATCGACTGTTGAGCCTAAGAGCTACTCAAACTCAAGTTCGAATGATCATTCGGGAACCATTGATCAGAAATGTTCGAGCGCAGAACTTATTGTCGTCATTACTATCTCAAACTTTGAACATTCAAAAGGAATTTTATGCTAAAACGCTTTGACCCCCACAAAAGGGTAACAGATTCAGAAGCCATGGAAGGAAAAAGGCTTTGTATAAACCTTTTTACAAGAGCTATAGGTCATGATCAAGATTTCCTAGCAAGGGTCGATCAAACCTCAAAAGCAAAAAATTACAAAGAGCACGAAACCTAAGCAGCACGGTCCTTATCGGTAGAAGTGTCTTGTCGTTATACTCTAAGAAACACGAGAACTATCTGTATACGGTAGAAATCGAGGCTACCCGATTTCGTGGGCTCGAGGGTCACTTCAAGAGCGCGATCGAAATAGACCAGGAGCGAGCCCGATGGGAGGCTTCGAATATCAAAATGCCCGATGAACATCGAGATCGAACATGACCGGCCTCGAGATAATGTTGTTAGGAGTTTGTAACAGAATGAGCAAGATTCCCGCCACGTCCCCAAGATCATGGCGTAAATTCCGGAATAGATTTGTACGAGTTAGTATTAGTTCGTACTAGGCGGTTAGACAGCTGTCCCAATATGATTACTTATTGTAAATAGAAATGTACCTTATTTAGGGTTCCCCTATTATATAAAGGGGACCCCAATCATTTGTAACCAGGATTAATCATTAGTAAAGAATATTCTCTCTTACTTTCTGGTTCATATTTTATCAGAATTGTCCTTGGATGTTCTTATTTCACTGTTCCTAATAAACCTCGAGGCCACCTAGCTCGAGGTCGAGACTGTTTTGCACACTGGTTTGATTTACTATTTTCTTCATTTATACGTTATACTTCTTGGTTATTAATTAGTATTGAACTAAATCACATATCTTTAAAACCACAAATCAAGTTTAATTGTTACTCGTATTTTCGAGGTAAACATATATAAAGACAAATTATTTCCAAACATGGAAAGGGATCTTTTTTTGGCACAGACTAAAAATAAAATAGGTTCACGTAAATTGAAATGGAGGGAGTAGATAAAATGGGACTAAGGAATTTTTTTTCTCAATATTTTTAGAAAGAAACCCGTGTACTAGCGGATCTACATTTTGACTAATGGGTTACAGAAACCCACTATTATTTTTTTACCAAGATCTATAAATATATTAGGAAATATATTGGGTATTTATAAATATTTAATTTTGAACTCAATTATTATTAAATTTAACTTCGAATTGCTATAAAAAGTCGTAAAACTTCAATTCTAAATTAATCCGCCTACGGTTAAGAAACAAGAACAGGATAAGAACACGCCTACTAGAGTTGACCAAATACTATTCCACTATAGAGGGGATTTTTTTTTAAATACATCTATTATCGCTGCATGTGGATCAAGTTACACTATAATGAGAATATTATGTGCTGTGTTCTCGTCGATTAACCTAATTAATTATATGGAAGCTCATGTTATGTTTTATTTTTAAAAAAAAATTTACATACAAAAAATAGGGGAAGAAAAAGTGGGGGAGGAAATTACAAGATGTGAAATTAAATCATCACCAATAATCTGAAAGTTCATGAGCTATTAACATCACAAATAAAGCAGAAGGATGAACTAACAATAGCAAACACAAAGTAAAAAAAATGAAAAGTACTCATCCCCATATGCAGGATTCTTCAAATGAACAACTCCGAGGTTTGTACTCCTTCCATCTCAATTTACGTGGAAGTATTTGACTTTGTGCGATGTTTGAAAAATAAAGGAAATTTTTTAAAATTTATGGTCTAAATTAATAAATAATAGAAATTTATGTGGCTAAAAATCATTTCATTAAAAGTAAAAAACATTTAAAGCTAAATTATTACTTAATATAGAAAGATATCATTCTTTTTTTTTTTGAACTAATTAAAAAAGAAAAGAGTATCATATAAATTAGACAGAGGGAGTAATACAGTCAAATCTCTCTATAACAGTCGCGTTTGTTCCAATATTTTTTGGATGCTATAGTAAAGTGCTGTTACAGAGAACATATATTATAACATAACATAAAAAATTAATTCCGAGAAAATTAGGGTTTTATATAGGGATGATGTTACAAAGAGGTCTGACTGTATTATTTCAACCAGTTCCACCGCCAGGAGGCGCTCGTCTGGCCGGAGCTCTAGGAACATTTGCTTTACCTTCAGGGTATACAGGCGGCACATTATATTGTTCATTTCCTGCAGCTGGTTCATCATTATTATTATTTTCTGGTTCATCATATATTATATTGTTTCTTGGATCTCCAGGTGGGAATATTGCAAAATCTTGCTGCTCTTCCTCTGCATTATTTCCTTGTTCATCTGTAATTGGTGTTATTGGTGCATTTCCTGCTTCATCTATTATTATCAGTCCACCATTATCCTGGTAATTTTCTGCTACATCTTTTGCTGGCCCTTGGTCTAACAAAATGAACACGAGTTTATGTTCTATGTACTGACGGCTAAAAATATGTATACAATGATATTAAGTCACTTGTTAATTAAGTAAGAATTTAAGCTCTATATGCATTAACGATGTATAAAGACAAGTTACTTAAAAGTTAATTACAGGTAATTAATTCTAATTAATAAGAAGCATTTGATTTATAACTCGGATCAAATGATAAGTAACCTACTCTAACAAATTAAATCACGGGTCAATTAGTTTTATAGCTCTTTACAAACTTGTTTTTAGTTTTATGACCCTACCTTTTTTTTGACACATGGGAGATTTACTTTTACATGTAAGAGATCTGTCTTTTACAGATAAGAGATTTAAAAAGGTCTTTTTTTAAATTTTAAAATTATAAAGGGGCATGATGTAAAAATAATATGTTAAATCACACTGGTTGTATAAAAATTTATTACACCGTTAGTGTATATAACTTAAATCATTGAGTAATTATAGGTAAATCTCTTGCTAACTATTACTCAAGTTGATAATTTGGTCAAAATAATGGAAGCTAACATGTTATTACATATAAAAGTTCACTAATTGTGTGGAAAAATTATTACATTGATATAACTTTAAATCCGTTTAACATTTAGGGGTCGTTTGGTTGGAAAGATGTTATCCCAGGATTAATTATTCCGGGATTAGTTATTTATCTTTTTATGAGGATAATAAAACACTACAATCCCGGGATAATTAATTCGGGATTAATTATATCATAATTTTCTCCCAACCAAACATGGGATAAACTCTTCTTAAATTTAGTCCCGGGATTAATTATTCCTTATCTCTCGTACCAAACGAGCCCCTCCCCCCAACCAACACACACACAAAACAAAATGGAGTTTCTAACATGAAAATTAAGAAAAAAAGGGCAAAGTTTTCCAGAAAATATAGTTTTCAACTCTTACCTTTAGATGATTTTCCACATGAAACGAGGTATACGAACAGATCTTGAATCTTGTTCTTCGTATCTGCAATGAAATTAGCCATTTTTCTTTATTTTCTTGGTATTGTTTCCCCATCTGATCAACTGAGTTTATAGGAGATTAAATGTTGAAATTTCCACTAATTACTTGTTATTAAAATAGAGCTTGAGACCCATGTGAGAAATTTTAAATTTCAAGACGTGATAGCTAGTTGTTGTATAAATATTCGCATTATTACATCTCTCTTTCCAATAAGACAGTTGGCTATCATTTTTCAAAAAATTTGACTTTCCAAACAGGCCCTTAAATCATTTTTCAACTCGATTGGAAATTATTCATGTGAACTTAGATATTGTTGTCTACAAAGGAAAACAACTTAGAAAAGTTAATTGCATTCACGGAAATAGTTGTACAAGGGGAAATTTTATTTATTTATTTATCAAGAAACAACCTGCAAGAGTTGCATAAATTTGAATAGCAAATATTATAACCATTTATCTCAAAATTGTTGTCCATTTTTTTCTTATCGACAGTCAAAATAGTGGTGTTATTTGATTTTATAGTGAAAAAGGCTAAAGTTTTACTTCTTCGGCCCTAACCTATTTTATGGGGAGAATGACACAGTTACCCACAAAAATAAAACTATTTATCTTTGTCTATCCATTTGTTTTTCTATCCATAAACTAATTACATTTCCTACACATAGTAATTTTTGTGGAGAATTTTTTATTTATTCTCCAATTCTTTTTTATTTCTATGCTTCTTTTCTTCTTCTTTTTTTCTTTTTTTTTTCTTTTCTCCTTTCTTTTTTCTCGTTTTCTTCTTATTTTTTCTTTTTTCCTTTTCTAATTTCATTTAACTTCTTTTTTTATATTCTTTTTTCTCTACATAATCTAATTTCATTTACTATTTTCACTATTTTTTATTATTCCTTTTTTATACTATAACTAAAAAAAAATCAAATTGTGTACCAATTAAATGTAGCTAATACAATCAAAAAATATTAACTAACATATGATATCAGTATAGTATATAGTTATACCAATAGGGTATTCAATTGTACGCAAAGAGTTAAAAAAATTAATTAAATATTAAACTGAAATAATATCATTTGTCAATAAATATTTCAAAAAAAAATATCTAAAAAGATCTAATTGTAAGAGTATATCGTTACATTATATAGCATAGTAAATCTTTTATTATTTTTTTGCATTTTCAATTTGTCTCTCACGCTGGATAAAAGCTTAAAGCAAATTAAAAGAGAAAAGGCTTTTGGTCATATATGCAAGTATTGTCGCTTTTATTCCTATTTACATTCTAGTCATAGAAGATATTATTTATTCTGTGTGTATATATACACAAATCGCTACCATAACCGAGACGGTCAATTTGATAGAGAAAAGGCAAGAAGTTAACATCACAGCTTTGGAAAAGGTCCCTCGTGGTTGTGCTCTTTTAGTTTTAATTAGGTGACGACAAGAAAATATGGGACGAAATTAAAACTTTGAATAAGAAAGGCTGTGCATACTTATATATGTCATTGTTGGCTAAACACGTTAGGGATAAATTCAAAGTGGAGAAAGTGAAAAAATGTTCTTATCAAAAAAAGGAAGTAAATAAGCCAAATCTTCTTAATTTGACTTAGATCCGATATCAAGAAACTATGTGGGCCGGGTAAATAGTATTGGTTGGTATGCATAGGTAGGAAAAGTAAAGAGAAAACGTAAAAGTTGCACGGGTGCCCTATTTGGTCGCCCCCATTTAACCTATACCCATTTTTTTTTAAACTTTTAATTTGTACCCACTTTTTAAATAACTTCAGCCCCCTTTCTCCTCCTCCTTCTGCTCCTCAAAGTTATATTCACATCTTCTTTCTCAAACTTTTCCTTCTCCCTTTTCTGCAAGAAATTTGTTACGGCTATGTATAAATTTAACTATAGTTAAAACCACTAATACATCTCTGTACAAAAGTACCAGAAATTTGCCGCTGAGATCAGTTAAGTTCGTTGGTTTTGCCATCATCTCTTCTTTCACAAGTGAACAGATGTAGTTAAATATCTTCCTTGAAAGTTTGAACAAAGATTCAAATGATACTGAATTTCCTTTCTGTACTAAAGTCCCTGAGAAGCAACAAACAGAAAGAGGTCATATTTCATCATTGGCTGTAAATTTGCTGAGACTAAAGATGTTCAATTTTTCGGCCTTTTTTCTGAAACTGTTTGCAACCAGGACGACATTTCTCTTAAAAATGTCCAATTGATCTTTTGATATCATATACTGGAAGAGTAAAGCTTAGAAGTTCGTCAGTTACAAAAACAAACAAAAACTTTAGCGCTGAAGCTTACAAACAAAAAGCCAGTTACAAACAAAAACTTCAGCTCTAGAGCTGAAGTTTGACAGTTACAAAACAAAAACTTCAGCTCTAGAGCTGAAGCTTACAAACAATAACTTCAGCTCTAGAGCTGAAGTTCGACAGTTACAAAACAAAACTTCAGCTCTAAAGCTGAAGCTTACAAACAAAAAGCCAGTTACAAACAAAAACTTCAGCTCTAGAGCTGAAGTTCGACAATTACAAAACAAAAACTTCAGCTCTAGAGCTGAACTTCAGGCCCGGCTACTAGAATGCTGAAGTTTTGCGTGATTGTCTTTGCTACTTCAGCCCCGTATGCTGAAGTTATGCGAAAAAGAGGGAACGCTTGAAATTTTTTTTGCAAAGCGGGCACAAGTTAAAACGTGACACAAAAAGCGGATATAGATGCAAATGCCCCAGAGAAAACTACCCTCTATAGCCTTTCAAAATTTTATTAGCCCATGTTTTTCCATATGGACCCGAAATAGCCCTTAGGCCCAATGTATTGACAAGTTATAGCCATTATTTTCAATATACTTTCACTCTCTTTCAACCGCTTGCTTCTCCTCTCTCTCTCTTCTCATCTTCTCCGATCTTCAATCTTCCATCTTTCCCTTTCTTCTTATCTTTCCCTTCTTCACTCCCTCCTTTTTTTCTTTTTTCTTTTCTTTTCCTACAGCGACACCAACACACGTTTTTTTTAATTTTCTCTTTTTTCTTTGCGATCTCCTCTTCTTTTACTTAGATACAGAAATATGTATCCTCTTTGAGTAATTTCTGACAAAAGTCTGGCGGAGGTTGTCGCTTTCTTCGCTTTCTGTCCACTTTCAAATATAGTATTGTATATTTTTTCGGATGACTTTTGCAAGAAGATGAGAAATGGAGAAAATAAAATAGACGCTGCCGGAGAAAAGCTTTTTCTGGCCAAGTTTGGTGTCCTCCATTATCATTAACGCTCCTTTATTTATACACTATGTAATAATTGTATAATATAGTGTATAATCGTTGTATATATATTATACACTAATGATACACTTATTATACATTTATTATACACATATTATACAATACTGGACGTGAAAGATTACGATGATTATGGTGAGTATTGAAAATATTGTATATAATGTATATATATATAATATATGCACATGTATATGAAAGGTATATCTACACTGATATAATGTATATAGACTTTTTATACAAATTCAATATTCATATAATTTTGTATATATTTTATATATAAAGTGTATAATTGTGAATATATATTGTTCGATGATGTATAAAAAGTGTATATACACTTTATACTAGTGTATAATGTGTGTAGTCTGTATAAAACCTATACATCACCTTCTTCCTCTTCTTATATCATGGGTATTTTTGCTTATGCAATATCATATTTTTCTAGATTGGATCACTAAAAATTTAATTTTTTTGTAAAAGATAAAAAGGGGATTTTGGAGGTTATGGAGAAGACGGTTGGGTTTAATGAAATTTTTGGGCTGAAAGGGTGGATTTGACGTGGATTTCACTAGGTTGGAAGGAATTTTGGGGTGATTTGGCAGGATTTTAAATATTTTGACTACTAATATTTAGTGTAAAAGAAGGTTGCATTGAGGAGCCAGAGTCTCCGCTGGTTTCCTGGGTTTCACTTGCTAGCCCTTATAATTGGTTTTGGGCTATGAATTGTATGCTTTATTTTATGGCTACCCATTGTTATTAATTTTCACCGAAGGGCTATAAATGATTTTTGTTCAAAAGTAAATAGTTTAGGTTTGGGTATTCAAGGGTAAATAGTCTAGGCTTAATGGGTATAAAGTGGGGTGAAATTAAAAAATAGCCGGATTTACAACTGGTCGTTCAAAAATAGCCTAGTTTCAAAAGTAATCGAAATTTAGCCACTTTTTATGTAAACATAAATCTGAGCGAAAATACTGTTCAAAACTCGAAAAATACGTCAGTATATTATGCTGGAGTTCCAGCATAAGTATACTTGAACTCCAACATATTATATTGGAGTTCCAAGATAAGTATGCTGGAACTCCAGCATAATATAATGGAGTTCCAGCATAAGTACACTAGAACTCCAACATAATATACTGGAGTTCCAGCAAGTATACCGGTCCAGCATAATATGCTGGAGTTGATACACAGGTGCACCGAACTCCAGTATATTATGCTGGACCGGTCTCTGTTGCAACAACATAGTGGCTATTTTTTATTGACTTGGTAAACAAAGGCTATTTTTGAATGACCAGTCCGAAAATTGACTATTTTTACTATAAAGTGAGATTTTCTTTATTTTATGTGATAGTATTTGATATATCGGGGAAGTTACGGAAGTTAAATATTAAATGTACCAAATTGTCATGGTTAAGTCATAAGTTAAGGTATGAATATATATAAAATAAATAAATAACTATATATATAGTTATTTATTATTACAACAATATCGAGTTTTCGAGTGCGAGTAAATTTTTATCCTTTCAACTCTTACCTTTACCTGTATGTGAGATTAATTGTTGAAATGATTAGTTGTTGAAAGGTTTATCAATCAAGTTTATTCAAATAGAGCTTGGAGGCCATATTTGTAAATTATTAATTCATACACGTCGATAGCGTGTTATTGCTATAGTATTCACATGATTACATATCTGTCTTTCAAGTGGGCCAGGCCAGTTGGACAATCATTATAATTTTTTTTGATTTTTCATCGGGTGCTCGTTATCCGTATTAGAGTTCGACTGTAATCGAATTCGCCGCAAGGGCCATATTTGGGGGAAAGCACTTTCTACCAAGGATTTTTCCATACTCAGGGTTCGAACCCAAGACCGCTGGTTAAGGTAAGAACAGTCCCATTCACTGCACCATATCCTTGTGGTGGTTATAAATTTAATTAGCCTACCTAATCAAATTATTTTATACCTCCACTATTTAAATGTTAAGAGTTGACTGCTAATCAAAATTTAACATGATTAGTTGGGATCTAGATATCTATTCCAAAGTCCAAGAGTGTAATGCTTATTACCAGTTGTCTTGAAAAAATATTGATTTGAAGTGAAACAACACTCATATCCATAGAATTTCTATTGGATTTGTGACCATTTAATTTAGATCTTTATAGTACTTCTTGCAATCTTTCAACTATTACGTATTATTCGTTCAATTCTCTAATCTATATATATATATATATATATATATATATTTATATTTATATTTATATAATTTTGGAAAATAGAAGAGTGAGATGGCACCTCTATTTGACGGAACTCTATTATAGTTTTTCTCCTTTTAATGAGTTTTTTTTCATTTGTTTCGTTTATCTTCCTTTGAAAAGCTACCTTATATATCACACTTTTTTCAATATGCCATCTCTCTTCGGTTTTAAATTTTGAAATTGCAACGATCGAACTGGCGATTGTCAAAATCCTATATGGGAACAAAGTGATCGTGCTTTCTCTCTTTGCTCGGAAAAGAGTTAAAAATACCCCACCATTTGGTAGATGATTTACTTATACTTTTCGTTCAATTTTTGTCCAAAATTACCTACAATGTTAGCTTTCGGTCTAAAACTAACGGAATATTGTGTTCTCCCCTTTTTAATGTGCTGACATTATTTCATTGGGACACATGGCACCCCACCAAATTGATTTCTACCCGCCCCATATATCCGTACATTGTTTCGTGGAGTCAAGGATATTTTAAGACTCTCTTTGTTATCAATATTGAGTTGTAATGGCTATCTTTAAATTGAAGATTTGGTTTCACCATGTCACTGTCCATGTGCTTTTACTGAAAGCGTTTGCTAGGAGTTCTTATGATTTTGAGGAGGGGGCAACCAAAGCCAGAAGTGAGTCTTTTCTTGTTTTTCACTTTTAGCTGAAAGGTGATGTCAACTCATTATGATTGAATCCTAAAGACCCGTTTGACCATGAATTTTGTCAAAATAAATTTGGGATTTATTTTCAAAATTTATGTTAGGCCATAAATTTTGTCCATATTTTGGCTAAATCCCAAATCCCAAACCCCAAATTTCAAAATTATCCAAATTGCTGATTTTGGGCCAAAATCCCAAAACTTGAGAATTATATACATGTTTTTTCAAAATAAAGTTGAGAAATATGTTTTGAAAACGTATGTCCAAACACATTTTCATTTTCAAACCAAACTTCACCCAAATTAGATTTTTCAAAACAAATTTGGGATTTATAGTCAAACGCTAGCTAAATCAATTGTAATGAAGATGGGTTTTGACTCTGCTAAAAATTTTAACAAATAGTAATAGTGCATTAATTTCCCAAGAACATGGGGGAATTTGGTGTGCAAGCATGTTTTTGCTCTCAAAAAGTCCACCCTCAATCATTTCCATATTGCACAAAGAAATGTTATCCAATTCATTCTACAAGGAATTGCATTATCAGAACTGAAATGTAGCCCAAAACAATAAAAGGCTGCAGCCCAACACTAGCAACGGTTCTTTATTCTAGTATTTCATTTCACACTGTAATATCAAAACAATCTTAGTTATGCTTACACCTTCCTTGTTTGGATGGTTGCTACATAACGTTTCATAACTTATCATATTGTATTGTATTGAATTGTATTGTATTTTATTGTTTGATAAATACAATATTTGGATAAATGAATGAAAGAATAATCAAATCAATTCTAATGCTATGGCCCAACTGGAACATGGGTTGGACAACAGTTTTGCCCTCAATTGGACCCTCGATTCGGAGCCAATAAAGAATGAATGACGAACGGTAAAGCAATAATTTTGCTATAGCTAGAAAACAATAAAAATGAAATTGTATTGCTTTGATATACGTGTTACAATGTGTCCATTCAATAAAGACTATCCCCCTCCCTCCCAAATAGTAGGAGAGTTTCAACCCTAAGTAAAATTCTAAGAAAGGTAAAAAAATATTCTTTTTCGTTAATCATTGATCTGCTACCGATATGGGTCGAGATCTGCGGGGTGATATCCGATGGGGTGCGGGTATCTTGGCCCTCTGTTGGTCGTGGGTAACCGTTATCGTGTCTTCTGATGTCTCGGAGCTCATTTCGGGATCAGAGAAGTAATGTCTTATCAAGCCTGGTGGTGACCACTCCGTTTAGACCTTAGTATGAGCCGTTCTGGCTTTGATTCCGACCTCATATAATCATGCCTTTGCTTCGTTTGACCCCGTATAGGTTACCCCTGGTTTTATCTGTATACAGATAGTCCCCTCATTTCTCATAGAGTAGGTTTGCCGAAATGATGGGACAAAGAAGCCAAAACGTCCCATCAGTCATGTCGTTCTGACTTTGAACACGTGTCAACCATCGGATGATCGCTCCCGAATACGAAACATCGCGTACTAACCCTATAAAAGCTTCTACCCTTTGCTCTTTTTCCACTTTCCGATCCAAGATTCCACCTTCGAATTTTCTAGATGTTACTAACTCTTTCAAACCTTCATATCTTTATCTTTGATCTTCAAATTTTCATATTTGTTCTTAGGTTCTTACCCATATTTTTATCCTACCTTCAAATCTTTATACTTTTCTCTTCATCCTTCAAACTTGTTCCTTCAAACCTTCATATTTTTTCTTTAAGTTTTCAAACTTTCTCAGATAGTAATAGTTCCTCAACAAACTATTTCCCATTATCGCATACGATCTCGGCTAGTATCCATAATCGACATATTATGTGGTTCCAAATGAAGCCAATGACTTCTTTTTCCCGGACTTTCTTGAACGCATGAGCTTCGACCCATTTAGAAAAATAATCGATCATGAATAATATGAATTGAGCCTTACCATGTGCCCACGACAGGGGACCGACAATGTCCATTCCCTATTTCATGAACGACCATGGTGATAAGACCGAATGGAGTAGCTCTTCTGGTTGATGGATCACTGATGCATGTCTCTGGTAGCTGTCGCATCTTCTTACAAAGTCCTTCGTGTCTTTCTCCATGTCGATCTAGTAGTAGCCGAACCTAATTAATTTCCAAAGCAAAGATTCTACTCCTGAATGGTTCCCGCAAGTGCCTACGTGAACTTCTCTCAAGACATATTCGGTATCTCCCGGCCCCAAGAATATGGCCAGTGGGCCGTCGAACGTTCTTCTGAATAAAGTCCCTTTTGACAAGCTAAACCTGGCAGCCTTTGTACGCAGAGCTCTCGATTCTTTAGGATCCGAGGGCAATTTTCCAATCTTCAAGCAATCTATGTACTTGTTCCTCCAATCCCAAGTTAAACTCGTGGAGTTTACTTCAGGTGACCTTATACTATTACCGATTTCATGAGTTGTACTGCTATCCCCGAGCTGAACTCATCGTCATCAACCGAGAACCCCAAGTTAGCCAGAGCATCGTCCTCGTGGTTTTGATCTCGGGGCACGTGCTATAGGGTTCATTTCTTGAATTGATGCAGCGTTACCTGTAACTTATCTAAATACCTTCACATTCGTTCCTCTTTTACTTTGAACATCCCAATGACTTGATTTACCACAAGGAGGGAATCGCACTGAGCTTCGACCACCTCGGTCCTAAGGCTTTTAGCCAATTTGATACCTGCAATCATGGCTCCATACTCGGCCTCATTATTAGCTAATTTCACAGTTCTAATAGAATGCCTAACTACATTCCCCGTAGGAGGCTTCAGCATGATGCCGAGCTCGGACTCCTTTGCGTTTGAGGTGCCATCCGCAAAAAGGGTTTGAATCCCTGAGGTAGTCCCCGAGGATAACAATAATTATCTTTAGAATTCAGGCACTAAGTTCAGCGTAAATTCGGCCACGAATTCGGCAAAAAATTGAGATTTTATGGCAGTTCGGGGTCGATATTCGATATCATACCTGCTGATTTTGACGGACCATTTGGCTAATCATCCCGATATCTCGGGATTGTGCATGATGTTCCTTAGTGGGTAAGAGGTTACGACACATATGGGGTGATATTGAAAGTATGGTTTTAGTTTCCTGGAGGCGCTTAGCAAAGAGAGCGCCACTTTTTCCAGGTGAGGATACCCTTTTTCGGCCTCGCCTAGGTTCTGCTAACATAGTAAATAGGAAATTGCGTACCTTCCTCTTCCCGGACCAAAACTCCACTTACCACCACTTCGAACACCACCAAATAGAGGTACAGTTACTCATCCGCCTTTGGAGTGTGGAGTAGTGGCGAACTCGAAAGGTATCGTTTGAGTTCTTCCAAAGCTTATTGGCATTCCGGGGTCCTGGAAAAATTATTCTTCTTTTTCAACAGTGAAAAGAACCAATGACTTTTGTCCATGGACCTTGATATGAACTAGGTCAGGGCGGCTATATGCCCATTTAGCCTCTGAACGGCCTTGACGTTGTCCACTATGGTGATGTCTTCTATGGCCTTGATCTTGTCAGGATTAATCTCGATCCCCCGATTGGATGCCATGAATCCGAGGAACTTTCCTTAAATGAGCACTTCTCTGGATTCAGCTTCATATTGTATTTTTTCAATATGTCGAAGGTTTCCTGTAAATGTTTCAAATGGTCCTCTACTCGTAGGGACTTAAATAACACTCGTTAATATAAACTTATATTGAATTTCCTATATGTTCTTTGAACATCCGATTTACTAGGAATAGGCGGCACCGACGTTCTTTAATTAGAATGGCATTAAATTATAACAGTAGGTTCCGAATTTAGTGATAAAGGAAGTCTTTTCTTGATCACCCAGGTCCATCCGAATTTGGTTGTACCTAGAATAGGCATCGTGAAAGCTGAGTAGCTCGTGTCTGGCCGTCGCATCGATCATCCGATCGATTTTAGGCAAAGGAAAAGAATCCTTAGGGCATGCCTTGTTCAAGTCTTTGTAATCTACACACATTCTTAGCTTATTTCCTTTTTTAGGTACTACCACTACGTTAGCTAGCCAGTCCGGGTACTTAACTTCCCAAATGGATCCTATTTTAAGGAGTTTAGATACCTCTTCCTTGATGTAGGTGCGCTTGACCTTGGACTGTGGTCTCCTTTTCTGCGTAACCGGATGGAACTTCGGATCCAAACTCAGCTTATGAGTGGTCACCTCTGACGGGTTCCCTGTTATATCAAGATGGGACCAAGCGAAACAATCTATGTTAGCTATAAGGAATTCAATGAGTTTTTTCCTGAGCTCGGGAGTAAACCCCGTCCCAAGGTATACCTTTCGATCAGGCAAGTGTTCGATCAATATAACTTACTCCAGCTCCTCGACCATTGATTTGGTGGTATCGGAATCATTAGGAGTGATAAACGACCTAGGGACTCCATAATCATCATCCTCGCCTGCTCCTAACTCTTCCGATTCAGTCGGGGCCAATATTGGTGATTGCTATTTAGTTTCTTCCTTCCTAGTCAGCTCCGTGTTCTTTGATATCAAGAGCACGGGCACCGAGATCACCTCGTCGATTACGAATTTCTTTTGCGGCCAACTGCTCTTCGTAAACCGTCTTGATTCCTCCAGGT
The DNA here is from genome assembly GCF_000393655.2 of Nicotiana sylvestris. Lineage (NCBI taxonomy): Eukaryota > Viridiplantae > Streptophyta > Magnoliopsida > Solanales > Solanaceae > Nicotiana > Nicotiana sylvestris. The sequence goes on from NC_091060.1 coordinate 10,555,662, forward strand.
GTGGGAACTTTAGTACATAGTGTAACGTCGAGGATAATGCCCTCATATTGTGAACCCAAGGCCTTCCGAATAAGGCGTTACACCTCATGTCCCCTACGATCATGTAGAATTTGGTATGCTGAATCATCCTGGCGGTAATTTACTAGCTAAGTTATTTCTCCTTTGGTATTTTTGCAAGCCATGTTAAATTCGTTCAACATTCGGACCGCCGACACTACTTGATCTTGTAGCCCCAACATTTCTACGACCCTCGATCTGATGATGTTGGTCAAGCTACCTGGATTAATCAACACACGCTTAACTCATGATTTGGTTATAATTACATATATTACCAGTGCACTATTATGAGGCTACACGATGCCCTCGGCATCCTCGTCTTTGAACGAAATGGCTCCCTCCGTGATATAATCTCGGGTGCGCTTCTCCCTCGTGATCGATACTTTTGTGAGCTTTATCATAGGCCCTTGAGGGACATTGACCCCTCTAATGATCATGTTGATGATGTATTGAAGGTCTTCTTGGGCAGCCTGTTTGTTGGAGTCATTGTTTCTGAAGTGTTTTTTGACTCGATCACTCAGGAATTCCCAGAGATGCCCGTTATTAAACAATCGTGCAACTTCTTCCCTCACTTGTCGGTAGTCCTCAGTCCTATGGCCATGAGTTCTAGATGCTTACACATCAGGTTAGGATCTCTCTGGGTAGGGTCAAATTGCAATGCTTGAGGCCACCTGGTTTCCTCGATGCGTCCAATAGCCGATATGATGCTTGCTGCGTCAAAGTTGAAGTTATACTCTGACAATCTTGGAACTTCCCATCCCACATGCAACCTGTTGAAGCCACTTTTGCTCATCAGGCCTCGGTTGTTGGGCTCTCAATCACTTCTCTTTTGGTTTCTTGTAGAGTTGCGACAGACACATTTCCCCTTCGATTTGCACTGTGTGGTTGATATCGATCTCGGACCATCCTTGATTCATGATTGCCGATTCTCTTAGGCCTGTCAACGGTTCTGATGGGATAAAAGAACCTGGAAGGGGCTCCGAGTTGGTCATCCTCGACTCAGATTTTTGACTGGTAGTTGTTGTGGACGTTGGCCCAAGTTACCATCGGGTTTCAACCAAGTTTTGTTTCAGTTGATGCAAAGTGAAGGAGCTTTGGGCGTTGAGTCCCTGAGCAAATGCTTGAACAGCCCAATCGTCCGCAACCAGAGGTAGGTCTATCCGTTCTATTTGGAACCTCGACATAAACTCCCTGAGTATCTCGTTGTCCCTTCGCTTAACCTTGAGAAGGTCCGATTTTCTAGTCTCGACCTTGATGACCCCGGCATGAGCCTTCACAAAAGCATCTACAAGCATAGCAAATGAATCAATGGAATTTGGGGGTAAGTTGTGGTACTATATCATCGCTCCGTTTGACAGAGTTTCCCTAAACTTCTTTAATAGCACTGACTCTTCATCGTCTTCCAAGTCGTTGCCTTTGATAGCGTATGTATAGGAGGTCACATGCTCATTTGGATCCACAGTTCCATTATATTTTTGGAATATCGGCATACGAAACTTCTTCGGATTGGTTTTGGTGTCGCGCTCGGAGGGAAAGGCTTTTGGACAAATTTCTTGGAGTCCAGGCCCTTCAATATTGTAGGTGCTCCTGGGATTTGATCAACACAAGAATTATATGTCTCTACCTTCTTGTCGTGTGCCGCAATTTTCTTTTCACTAGATTCTACTCGTTTCATTAATGCCTCTAACATTTTCATTACTTCAGGACTGACACCGGACTCAGCTTCGCCCTGCCTTTTAGTGATCTGCTAATTTCTTTGAGTATTTTCCCTGGGCGGTTCGGGCTTAACTTTGTTGGGGGCGAGACTTTGGTTTTGCAGTTGCGCTATCGCCGCCTGCTGAGCCTGCAACATTTCGAAGATCAATCGTAGACTGACCCTGTCACATTCACCTTCGGGTGCTCTTTGAGCTATTGGTCGGGCTCCTCCGCGAACAATATTTTCGGGGTCAGTAGGAAGGCTGGCGCTGATGGCCACATGTGAGTTAGCATCAACTGGGTCTACGACTGAGACCCTATTGGGATCGCAAGGGCACCTCATTTCTAGGCACCAGATTGTTGTTTTCTCCATGATGGCCAAACCCATCCTCAACGTTCAAGTGAGCGGAATTAAAATTTGACATTTTTAAGCTGACCTGAAATTGAGACCTTAAAGAACAAGTGTAAAATAGAATGTGTTATGGAGATTTGTATCGAACCACCACTATTATACTTAGCCCCACGGTGTGCGCCAAATTGTTTACCCTTAAAATGGATAACAATTAAATTTATACGCGGTTTTAAGGATATGTGGATTGATTCAATACAAGTAATTGAGGATGTTAGATAATTGAATGGAAGATAAAACGAATAATCAAATCAATTGTAACGATATGGCCTAGTTGGAACTTGGGTTGGACAATAGTTTTACCCTCGATCGGACCCTCGGTTCGGAGCCAATAGAGAATGAACGACGGAAGGTAAAAAAACAATTTGGCTATAATTAGAAAGCAGTTAAAATGAAATTGTATTGCTTTGATATGCATATTACAATGTGTCCATTCAATAAAGACTACCCCCTTTATATAATAGGAGAGTTTCACCCCTATTACAATTCTAAGAAAGGTAAAAAGTTTTCTTTTTTGTTGTTCACTAATCCGCTACGGATACGGGCCGAGATCTGCGCCATGATATCCGGTGGGGTGCGGATATCGCGGCGCTCTGTTCTTCATGGGTAACCGTTATCGTGTCTTCCGGGGTCTCGAAGCTCGTTTCGGGATCAGAGAAGTAATGTCTTATCAAGCCCTGGGGCGACCACTCCGTTCAGACCTTAGTACGAGGCGTTCCAGCTTTGATTCCGACATCGTATAATCATTCCTTTGCTTCGTTTGACCCCGTATAGGTTACCTCTGGTTTTACCCGTATACAAAATTATTTAATAAGATGAGAGAAAAGACAAGGTAACTATGCGACCACACCAAATTGATCGTTATATGAAGTGGAATATTTTATGTAACGATGGATTTAATGATACGATACAATAAAATTTAAATAAAAAAATATATTAGTATTTAAAGTAACAATACGATACAATACAATATGTAATAATAATCCAAACAAGCTGTTAAGAACCATGTGGCTTTGTAAATTAATAATCTGGAGAATCCTAGGCAACGTCACAGCACGGTAGTACTAAAATATCCACATGAGTACATCTCTTTCGAATAAGACATTTGTAATAAGTTGGATTATTGACTGGAAATGGAGTTCTCTACCTACTTGATTTTTTCTTTTAAAATTGTTCGTTAATTAATTAATTAGATCTAATTCATGTGAACATATATATATATATTGTTCACGACCAGTGAAGCAATTTAGACCAATTAATTAGATAATGTTTACTCGCTGCTATTAGCTTACTATACAAGGGTAAAAAAGAAGTTATCAAGAAAAAATAATAGTTAAAAATAGTAACCTTCGGCTAGAATGTTTTATTTGATTTTTATCAGTTTGAAATAATAAATATTAAACTACCCACATCTGCTTCGTGCATGTGTGCTAATTTTATGTGTTGTTGACCCTATTTTATTTGCCTAGTTTTTAATGTAATATGCTTAGAAATGAATGACTCATCCTATTCAAAATTTGCTTCAGTCAAAATGGATTGGATTAAGACGGATAGGACTAACAAGATTAATGTTTTTTTTTTGGGATTTTTATATAAATAGCCGGTCTTATTCATTGTTTACTTTTTCTAGCCATATACATGGTTTATATATTTATCATACGTAATTATACACATATAATATATAACTTATGCATATATTATACCTCTATCTATTTTTAGTTTAAGCGATTGGGTGAACGGCTATTTGGGTTAATTCTTCATGTTTTTTCCCACATGCCGCAATGCTGATTGCAGAAAAACTGTTACCATTTCCATTATTGACAACATATGAAAGAAATTAAAAATTACTTGCACAAACTCATTAATCTACCCATCTCATATTGATAAACTAGAATTTAAATTGAGAATAGAAGGATGACCAAATACGAAATAAAGCATAAAAAAAGGAATTTCCGAGATTATATTAGTTCAACCAGTCTGAGGACCACGATATTTTCGTTTGGGTGGAGGTTCTGATCGTCGTGCATGTAGTGCTATTTTTCGATGTGTAATTATAAGTTTTCTATATTCCATTACATACACCCCTCCTTTTTCTGGTTCATGATCTTTCACAAACTTATGCTGTAGTTGTTTTGCGTTTTTTGGTTCATGTTTTGCTACCATTTTCTGGCCTTGTGCATTTTCCGGTTCATGATCTTGTCCTTGTGCAGCATTTCCTGGATCATCTATTACTACCACTACTTCTTGGGCTTGTGTAATTTCTGATTCCTCTATTTCCACTACTGGTCTTTGGCCATTCTCATTTTCTGGTTCAGACAATACTGAAGTAATATATACCCAAATCAGTTCACAATACAACGATAACAAGTTAGGATATACAGTGCGGAACCAAGATTTATATAAGGAGATTTAAAGAAGATACTAGAATGTCATAGTTGAGATTTAAATTTGTGACTAAAATCAACCTTTGAACCCTTTTTTCCTCGCGTTAAGGGGATTCAACATTTTATGTATAATCATCACTAATAAATCAACTACCGCTGCCTTTGGTTGGTGTGTGAATCATCATCACTCATAAATCAATAACAACAATAACAAATCTAGTGTAATCCTATTAGTCAGTTTGGAGAGACATATTTATAGCCTATTTTATGGGCACGTGAACCCATGGTCTCTTTGACAAACTAGATATTTATGTACATATTTGCTAGAATTGATTTAATATTATCTGATGGCACTCATATTCTAAAGAGGCTAAATGATATTCTTGGTTGAATGCATAAATTTTTACCTAGAGGAGCATGAATCAATTCTCACTTAATAATTTTTTTTCTCCTTTTTTTTTTAGTGATGCACCCATGTTATAAATATTCTAGATCCGTCTCTAAGACCTGGAGGTAGAGTGTACGCAAACCGTATCCCTACATTGTGAAAATAAAAAAACTATTTCCGATAAACCCTCGACTCAAGGAAAGAAGGAAAAAAAAAGCAGTAATAATTTTCATAATAAAATCCATAAAAACAAGATTATGGTCTTTCAACTCTTACCTTTGGCAGGTTTTCCACATGATATGAGGGATTCAAACAGAACTCTGATCCTGCTGCTCTTCATGTCTCTGCAGTGAAGTTAGCGCTTTTTTACACTGTATAGTAAATTTCCCAAGGCTCAATATGCTATATATAAGGAATATGTAACGGTAGAAATGTTCATTTATTATACTTCTTATTGTTATGGAGCATAAAAACAACGTGTTTTATGAAACGCGACAACGTGTAATATAATATTCACACTGAGTACATCTCTTCCGAATAAGACAATTCGAGTAAGTTGGCCTATTGTCTAGAAATGGAGTTCCCTACCTATTCCATTTTAAAATTGTTATTATTATTCAACTTAATTGGAGTTCAATTATTCTTGCTACACTGTACTCCTCTGATTATTGACCAGTCTTTCAATAGGACGGGTCCATGTGAATTTAGAATTTTTAAAATATGAGTGCACTATTAAAAAAAAATATTAGGTGGAAATTAATCTTTATTTTTTTGGGTAAATAACCAGTACTCAATTAAATGCATCATTCAATTTTTGTAAAGTATAAGGGCCAACAGATAATATTATATATATATATATATATATATATATATATATATATATATATACTTTAGGGAAAAAATCATGAGTTCATGAGTTCACGTACCTTATAAAATGTCTAATTAATTCATCTTTTGGGCACGTGTACATATTGTCATGTGACTCTGTTAGAATGGAATCATATGATTTTCGATAGAAGTTATTGCTCTAAACTCTAATGTGTGGTCTTTTTTTTAATGTGTTAGGCATTATTTCATTGAGACATGAGACTCCAATTCGGATTGATTTCTACTCGCACCAGATTTAGACCCACCCCAATTTTTTGGACCAAACCTGATCTTCAATTCATGAGAGTGATGTTCCATTAAAGTTAATCATGTGCTTCGAGAGAACAATTGTTTCTCAAAACTCTAAATTATTAGTATCTATTGTGCTTGTTACGAACATTGATAGTCGCTCTCAAAATAATAGCCGAAAATATATATATGCATTCTTTGTGTTATATACAAAAATTATACAAATTTTATACACTTTTTCAACTATCAAATATAAATAATTTTCGGCATTGGCTAAAAGAGAAAAAAGCCCTTAGATATTCCTTTTGCCACATTATCATTGAAATTAAAAATTAAGGCCCCCTTTGTCCACAATTTTTTTTTCTTTTTTTTCAAATGATTTTTTCTAAAATGTGTTTGTCCATGAAAATGTGCAAGTTTTTGGAAATTTTTCGAAAATGAGTTTTTCAAAAACAAAAATCACTTTTTTCGAGGAAGGTTTTGTGGAGATGTTTGGAAGTTAGAGGTGTACCTATTGCCTACATTAGGTTGATTAAGGACATGTATGATGGAGCAAAGATCCGAGTGAGGACAGTGGGTGGGGACTCATACCATTTTCCGGTTATGATGGAGTTGTATCAGGTGTCGGCACTTAGCCCTTTTTTATTTGTTCTGGCGATGGACGTACTGACGTGCCACATCCAATGGGAGGTGTCGTGGTGCATGCTATTTGCAGATGATATTGTATTGATTGACGAGACGCGAGACGGTGTGAACGCGCAATTAGAGGTATGGAGGTAGACCCTGGAGTCTAAAGGTTTTAAGTTGAGCAGGACCAAGACAGAATATTTGAAGTGTAAATTTAGTGGCGAGACTTCAGGAGGGGAAGGAGAGGTGAGGCTGGACTCACAGATCATCACTACGAGAGGAAGTTTTAAGTACCTTGGGTCTATTATTCAGGGGGATGAGGAGATTGATGAAGATGTCACGCATCGTATCGGGGCGGGATGGATGAAATGGAGACTCGCTTCCGGTGTTCTGTGTGACAAGAAGGTGCCACTGAAACTTAAAGGTAAGTTCTACAAAGTGGTGGTCAAGCCAATGATGTTGTATGGGGCTTAGTCTTGGCCAGTTAAGATCGCTCATGTCCAGAAGATGGAGATAGCAGAGATGAGGATGTTGAGATGGATGTGTGAGCACACTAGGTTAGATAGGATCAGAAATGAGGTTATTCACGACAAGGTGGGTGTGGCTCCTATTGAGGGTAAGATGCGGGAAGCGCGGCTTAGGTGGTTTGGTCATATGAGGAGAAGGAGGAGCACAGACACCCGGTGAGGAGGTGTGAGCGGTTGACATTGGAGGGCCTAAGGAGAGGTAGAGGTAGGCCAAAGAAGAGGTGATGAGAGGTGATTAGGCAAGACATGACGCAGCTTCAGTTGACCGAGGACATGACCCTTGATAGGAAGGTATAGAGGTCGAGGATTAGTGTAGTAGAGTAGGTAGTCTAGAGTGTTTATAACAGTAGTATTGGCACGCAATCTCGCTTTTTGTTGGTAATAGGTTATGACTAACCATTGTTTTCTTTCATTGTTGATCACCTTACTATCTTGTTGTTTTTATTCTACTTTTATATGGCTTTTTGGTACTGTCTCTTCTTGTCTATATTTTCATTAATGTGGTGCTCATGCTTTCTTGAGCCGAGGATCTATTGGAAACAGTCTCTCTATCCTCACAAAGTAGGGGTAAGGTCTGCGTACACACTACCCTCCTCAGATCCCACGGTGTTGATAATACTGGGTATGTTGTTGTTGTTGTTGTAAAAGTTAATCTTTCAAATTTTTCATAATTTTTTTCCCACTCACAAAACAGCAACATTGTTTCTAGTGAAATACATATCCAAACATAATTTTAAATTTCATAAACCATTTTTCAACTTAACTCCAAATACTATTTTTATTTCAAAAATTACAATTTTTATGTCCTAACGCCTACTAAATTTCACTCACCAACGACCAAGCTGATTGCTGAAGCACACAAATTTACTATAGTTTTTTTTGTTGACAACTTATGAAAGAAATTAAAAATCAACTCATTCACATCATCAGATTGATAAACCGCTACTAAAATAAGAAAGGAGAAGGATGACCAAAATACAAATTTTTTGCAAAAATAAAATTTGTCAACCATTTTTTCCAACCAATTAAACACCACCTTAAAAATTTATTCAAATTAACATCAATGGAATATAATTTCCAAGGATTGTATTAGTTTAATCAGTCTTAGGAATAGGAGCCATTGGTGGTGATCTATTTTCATTTTCTGCTTCTTCTTTATCTTTTTCTACTAACTCTGGCCCTTTTGCATTTTCTTCTGCTTCCCCTATTATTACTTCAGGTGCTTTCCCTTGAATATTTTCTGGTTCTTCTGCCACAGGTAGCCCTTGTCCTTGGCCATTTCCTGGTTCTAACAAAGTTGAAGACATAAAAAACAAAAATTAGCTATGAAATTCATTGCTAGTCTGTCGCTAAATCAGTCATAGCTAACATGAGTTTAATGACGAAAATATGCTATTAATAATGGAATTCGTCTGACACTAATTCCTGTTTTTTTATCTGTAGTACCAAAATCATTTCCAAAATAATTTTCATAATAAATTTTTGCATTACTAAAAATGATTTTTTTAATTTTACGCCATGAAATGAAGTTGACCTATAGATAAGATCATATAAGCTACTTCATCTGTCTCAAATTATTAATCATGTTTCTCTTTTATACGCCCTTTAAGAAACATTAATTAGGAGAGATTTTAAACTATTTTGTAGTTATTTATGTCTTAAGTTATGATCTCTCTTTATTGAATATTTACTCTATTTATGTATTGTCTCTTTTTTCAAGAACAATTACTATTAAGGATAAAATAGAAAAAATATAATTTATTTTGTCCTAAATTTTTAAAATAATAAATAATTTGAGACAAAGGGAGTATGGAAATAAAATAAATGACCTGTTATGATAGATTAAATTGTATTATTAGTACATTTTCATAAGTAAACCTTTCAAAATAACATAAAGTTTCTATAATTAATGAAAATTATGAAAAGGGAATGAAGCATTTCTAGACAAGATATGTACTTCCTCCGTTCATTTTTACTTGTCCATTATACTAAAAATAGATTTTTACTTTTATTTGTCCATTATACTAAATCAAGAAAAAGATAATCTTTTTTTTTGTTTTACCCTTATCATTAACTACTTATTTCCTAATTCATTTATCAAGACATTTGGAAATGCAATTATTATTATGAGTAAAATTTTAAAATATATATTTTATTTTATTTTTCATAAAGAGAGTGCAAAGTAAAAAATGAACAACTAAAAGTGAACGAAGAAGAGTAATTTTCAAATCATACCTTTAGCAGGTTTTCCACATGAAATGAGGGATTCAAATAGACCTCGAATCTTGTTCTTCATACTTACATTGGAATTAGCCATCTTTCTTTTCTAGACAATGTATATTGTTTCCTAAGGCTCATAGAAGCTTTATAGGATATTGATTAATTGCTAAAAGGTTCACTAATTACTTCTCAGTATAATAGTGCTTAATTAATTAAGAATCTTCTAATTTTTTGAATTATTAGTTTCAATAACGTGATAGCCTGTTAGTACTAAGTATTCACATAATTACATCTGTCTTTCCGATATGACAGTTGGATTATTGATTGAAATGGAGCATCCTGCCTAATCGATTTTTTTCTATTATTGTTCAAATTATATTGGATATTATTCACGTGAATAGATATTGTTGTCTACCAATGATGCAATATTTAGACCAATTTATTGGACTATGTTACTCGGTATTACTGGCTTGTTGCAAGGGGAAAACAAAGTTACAAAGAAAAAAAAAATGATAGTTTGAACGAAAATTAACCTCTGCAAATAAGCAGTTAAATGACACTTGTTCACAAAGGGTACAAAATCTTTTTATTAAAAATAATTCTGGTACCTTTTCATTTTAAAATAATTCTTTAAATAAATACTCCAATATACAAACTATAATGATAAAATATATTAGTCCACCAAACTATATAGAGATCAGGTCCTCTATGAGTTTCTACTGAGAATGCTAATAAAACAGTAAGCAAATAAGACAGAGTGTTTTTACGTGAAAAAATCCCTGCTCAAGAGGATAAAAAAACCACGACCTACACTAGTAGGATTTCAACTTCACTATGAGCAACTTTAGATTACAACCTATGCAATCTAGGAATTAAACTCTTAATCCCTCACTAACTTGTAATCACCTATTACAAGCCACTTTGCAATACACCTATTACAAAGACTTGAACTCATGACTAACTCTAATCATGACACAAACACTAGGGGTTTATGGTTTTGCAAGAGGTTCCTAAGTAACACTTCTAGATAAGCAAAGTAGGAATTTCAATGAAGAACAATTACAAAGTTACAACTCAACTAAGGGCATACAAAATACTAGCTCTAGGAACTGGTCTGTAGTAGTGTTAAACTTTGTTTTGATACACTTGAGAATTGAATGCTTGAATGTCAGATGCTTGAATGCTTGAATGAATTCTCACATGTTCAAGTGATATTTTGTTGTAATGTTTTGTGTTAATACAACATGGATGACATCACTTGATTGATGTAATCACTTGGTAGGTCAAATGAGAAGTGAATGCAGAACTGTGCTGCACTATTTCTGTGTACAGTGCAGGCAGTCACTTTCCAGCTGTAGACAGTTGACTTCGTACTGCTATCAGGGTAACACAAGGGTATCATGTCCCTGTGTTGATTCTCTATCTTCTGAGGTTGTAGCAGTTCACATCAGCTGGAATCCGTTGATTTGAGTTGTCTACCAAGTGTGTTAGGTTCCTTATCTGGTTCTTTGACAGTAAGTTTGTTAGATCATCAAAACATAAAGCTAAGGCATTGTAAACCCATCAATTTTCCCCTTTTTGATGATGACAAACTTAGAAATTGATAACATATGTTTAGAGCAAAATTAACCAGATGAAGCAACAGGAACCTCACAAGTTCCCCCTTACTTTATGCTTCCCCCTTAATCAAATCCCTGTTTCAATTATATCCTTATTTCAATTATACTTCCTCTTTTTGGCATCATTAAAAATACACAAGCAAACAATCAGCATAAAGAGTCTAACCTAGCTAACTTGTGCCACATATGTGCACACAACATGATAGAAAAGAGAAACAGAGAAGCATAAGCATTAAACTTCAAAAGAGGATAGTTTTTATAAAACATATGCCTTTGCTATATAGCAAAGTCAGAGATTGGACTGTTATCAGCGGGAGCAATACAAGTACATCACATCCATACCACAAAAAGAAACAAAAGCAACTGCCAAAGTTATCAAAACAAAAATATAATAATCCAAAAACTGGTCACTGAAGGGTTGCTTAAGGGACACTAGGAGGAGAGGGCTTGGAGGCTGTAGCAAGGGTGTTGAGAACTAGATCTATTCAGGCATTCGCCGACATTTGCTCGCTGAGCAGTTTCTACTTCAAGTTCTCCACTTGTTGCCTAAGATCAACATTTTTTTTTGTCAGACGAGCTATCTCCTCAGTTGACCCTGGGGCCCCTTGGGCCTACTGACTCTCCAGTATGGCATTCATTGCCTTCAACTTTTGAATCTCCTCCATAGTACTGTTTTGAGCATTGATGAGCTGAGAGATTGTCGAAGTGCTGCCTACCCCTCCATTCTTTTTAATACATTCACATTGCTCCAAAGTAGTTTATGAGAATGTTTGCTTCTTGGTCCCTACTTTAGACTGTCCCAAGGGCACTTTGAAGAACTTGAAGACGTGCGTGAGAAGAAATCCATATGGAAGACCGTGGTTTCCATCCTTGAAAGTTGCCATATTCTGCATGTGCTCAATCATGATGGCAGGCAAGTTTATAGCTTTAAACCCATCCAGTGCTTCCATCAGATACAAGTCAGACTTGGAAGTAATAGGCCTTCTCTCAGCACGGGGTAAAAGAATCTTGTTTATCAACTCAAATAACAGCTGATAAACGGGAAGCAAAGCTTTCTTGTGGACTCGTTCCCCCCGCTGGACTACGCCTTCTTTCACAATAACATTCCTAAAATTCGACCCACACACATTCTTGACCGAGGACATACCATCAGTAGGGACCTTAAGTATATCCCCACGCAAAGCAACATCCAACACAATATCAACTCCATTGACCAAAGCACAAATGCGATCAGTTTCAACAGGAAAGAGGTCTGCATAGAAACTTTGGACCTCATCCTCATAGAATTTAGGCACATCCACCTTGAATAGATGGCCCAACTGTTGATACTCGACCATATCTATTATTTGTCTCATTCCGGCCATTTCAGAGATTTCTGGGTCAAAAGTGCGACCGTACATAACCTTTTGGTACCTCAGTCGTTCCCTAGCATACATACTCTTACGCTTCACTCTCTTAGCAGAATTAGGTTCTCTTACAGTTTCCACTTTTCTTTTCCCAGAATTTACACTCAATTTTCCCTTTCCACTTGACTTTAATAAAACATCCTCATCAGACAAGGACTGTTCATCCACTACTTGTTTCAATTTCTCACCACTTTTCACTAACTTTGAACTTGGCGTTGCAACACCTTTCTCTGAAGCAGATTGCTTCTTCTTCTGAGACCTTTTAACCAAGTAACTGGGTTCTTCTATTGCTTTCTCATCCACTTCCACCTAGGAATATTCTTGTCACATACCACTTCTCCATTTTTTCACCAGCCTTTTCTTTTTCTTACTACTCCTTTTTCTCTTTTGCAAGGCAGATTCAAAAGCCTCCTTTGCTTGCAAACTAGTAGTAGGTCACTTAGGAGAAGGCTGAGGAGTGGTTACTGCCCTTCTCTTGGCAATGAACGCATATAGAGCAACATTATCTTGATCTTCTTTATCACGGAACCTCATACCAGGAGCCAAAATTTCCAAAAGCTCAACAACAAAGTATAGAGAGGGAGAAGCACTGAAACTGACATGGGAAGAGGATCCTTGACCTGTTTCCTCATGAGAGGGGTCATGTCCTTCAAGAGGGGTCCCAGTAGTTTCTGATGGTGCAGAGTTTTCAAACAGTACCACAACTTCTTCTTCCATTAACTACTATGCCTCTTTCCTCTAAGACTCAGGCATACCAAAGATCACTCCATACATTATTCCATCAGCATATATGGCTAATATATTTTCTATGGTCTCTTTCTCTAGAGACTCCATGGTTACCACAAACTCAGAAGCAGGAACAACTGTAGACTGATCAATACTAACCTTTGAGACCTTTGCAACCTACGGAACTTTACTCTGTTCTCCACCTTTGCTTTGTTCAGTGAGAATCTCAGGGGATAAAGATGAAGCACTATCGGGTTTTGGGGTTTCTGAGTCCTCAACATTTGAAGGTAGAGAGAGGGATGAGAGAGTGACAGGAGAAATAGAGGGTGTAAGAGAATCAGGTTTGGGAGTGTCCTCTGCTGTGGTGGTTGAAAAGGGGATGATAAGAGGTGTTTCACTAGAGTCGGAAGAATCAAAGGCTTTCTCTAGGGTTTTTTCGACTAAGGAGGGAATTATTAGTTGATCTTCAGCCATGGCAGAGATGAAATTCGAGAGTTTTGGAAATGGACCAAAGAGAAGGATATGATCGTTCAAGAAAAAGAGAGGGTTTTAATGGGAGAAGAGATAATTATGAGGGAGAGAGAGAAGTCGGTTCTAAAACGGCGGTAGTTTTGTGGGGAGTTGCAACATTTCAGAGGGAGATAAAGGGATTTGAATGAAAAGACGTGACATATAGGGTCTGAAAAGGTTGATAACATGGCACTCGACTTTTTGTATCCTTTTAAGATATGTATGAAAAAGCACAAAACTACTAACCTATGGTACAAGAACCATGTTCTTGACATGTCTTTGAAAATTTCAATCCTCTTTTACCACCCATGTAGTGCATATACAACTTCTATAATCACCATGCGTGTCTACCTTCAATGGTATTAAAGTGAGTTAGATTTGGTCGGAAAATACTTTAGCTAATGTTACCTGAAAGTGACTTTCATAGCCAACTGATGGGAATCAGGTTTTCAATTAGGCTTTATTAGCCCCAGCTCCAGCCTATTTCTCTCAAAATGTTCTCTGCTTAGTGCTTTGGTGAAGATGCCCTGCAATTTGGTCTTCTGTACTGCAAAATTCATATAGATAAGTCCTTTTTCCATATTGTCTCTCTGATGTCTCACATCAATGTGCTTGGTTCTTTTGTGTTGAACCAGGTTCTTGGCCATGTTGAGTGCACTGTGTTGTCACATAGAAGAGGCACATAGTCAGTGTACATACCAAAATCTTCCAATTGCTATTTGATTCATAAGAGCTAAGCGCTAAGCACAACAGGAAGCGCAACAACATATTCTGCTTCAGCTGTTGAAAGAGCCACTAAGTTTTGCTTCCTTGTGCCCCATGAGATAAGACATGATCCTAAAACTGAGCCATTCCAGAAGTACCTTTCTGTCCACAGATAACATGTATAATCAACATCAGTATACCCAATAAGATTAAAATTGTCACCTGAAGGGTAGCACAGGACCAGATCCTGTGTTCCCTTAAGATATCTCAAAATTCTTGGCAGCCTTCAGATGAGATTTCTTGGGATTTGACTGAAACCTTGTGCATAGCCCTACACTAAAGACAATATCAGATATGCTAGCAGTGACGTAGAGAAGAGACCCAATAATGCATCTATAAATGGTTTGATTTACAGCAGATCCAGATTCATCCATGTCCAGTCGAGTAGAAGTGGCAATGTGAGTGTCAATCACTTTTGATGCTTCCATATCAAACCTTTTCAGGAGCTGCTTGATATACTTCTGCTGGTTGATGAATGTACCATTTGTGGACTTCTTCACTTGAGTACCCAAGAAGAAATTCAACTCATCCATTATGCGCATTTCAAACTCACTTCTAATGAGTTTTGCAAATTCTTCACATAGTGAATCAGCTGTTGCCCCAAAAATGATATCATCAAAATATACTTGGATGATGAGCAGGTTCCTCCCTTATTTCTTCAGGAACAAGGTGTTGTCAATTTTTCCTCTGGTAAAAATATTTTCTAAGAGGAACTTTGACAATCTTTCATACCAAGCTCGAGGAGCATGCTTGAAGCCATACAATACCTTGTCCAATTTAACCACATATTTAGGGTGTTCATGACATTCAAAGCCTGGAGGTTGCTTTATATAGACTTTTTCCTTAAGTAATCCATTTAGAAATGCATTTTTGACATCCATTTGGAATAGAGTAAATTCCATATGTGATGCAAAGGCAATGAGGATTCTGATAGCTTCCATGCGAGCAACCGGAGCAAAAGTCTCATCATAATCAATTCCTTCCTCCTGATTGTAACCTTGAACCACTAGCCTAGACTTGTTCCTTGTAGTGTTTCAATGTTCATCAAGCTTATTCCTGAATACCCACCTAGTTCCTATGATGGTTCTATCTGAGGGTCTAGGTACTAGGTTTCATATATTGTTCCTTTCGAACTGATGCAACTCATCCTGTATAGCTGTAATCCAGTCTACATCCTTTAAGACTTCCTAGATGTTTTTGGGTTCTATTTGGGAAAGAAAGGCTGAGAAGGCAAGCGAATTTCTGGCTTTTGATATGGTTTATACTCCTGAATCTAGAGGGGTAATCATGTTGTTAAGAGGATGGGAGATTTTGTGTTTCCAGTTGGGCACTTGAGCCTCATTTGTAGAGGATCTGGGTAAGTCTGACTGGTTCCCTTGCATTCTTCTCTCAGCTACCTGTGGAGTACTTTGAACTGCATCAACCACTCTTTCTTCAGCTTCAGTGGTTATAATTGTGGTACCTGGTGTCGCGCCCCCTTTTCCTTGCGGAATCGGGTTTATGACATTTGGGAGGACAACTCGTTCCCTTTCGGGAATTGGGTTTGAATTGAAGAGTCACCACCTAATGATTAAAGTGCATTAGGATACTAGAAGGGGTTTGTTTTGAGTAACCAGAGATTGGGTAAGGGCTTGAAATTATCCCAAGGGGAAGGTGTTAGGCACCCCTCAGGATCCACTAGTGTGGTTCCCGACCAAACTATTGTTGTGACCTAAATGCACATAGGAAAATAAAGGCTTCAGATAAGAGGAGATTTTCACGTAATGGTTGCGAATAAACAAAAGTAAGAAAAAGGAAAAAAAGAGTTGATTTTCTTGAAAGAAACGGGTTAAAAAGATTTAAAAGAAACAAAGAAAACAAAGGAAAGGGGGGGGGGGTCCTAGGTTTATTAATAATATGGATCACCCCACACAACATCCGATAATCACTCATCAGTGAGGGGCTACACGTGATGTTATTGCGTGGTCATCATATCCATATCTACCCTTTCCCACCCCGTTAAGGTATTAAAGCATGGAATGATCTCGTTTACTTATTGCATGCTATTACTCGCCCCAATCCTATTAGCCTCGGAGGTACTTGGGACTACTAATCCTAAAGGGAGGAGGTATTGGGCTTATTTGTGGTTTAAAAAGGTAAAATACTAAGGCGACAAACAAAAAACATATAGCAAGTTTGGGGAAGCATATAAACAAATAAAAAGGCTCAAACAGACCTCCTTTAAACCAAAGAAAGAACATAATGTAGCATGACTTGCATGTACTGTTTAAGGTCTGATTAAAACTTAAAGGGTCGAGGCAGACTGATTTATTACATAGTTCAGATAAGAAGCCCGAATCAAGCCTGCTTGCTTGTTGTAGCTGATAAAAAGTCTGATTCAGTTTATAAGTTTACCCTATAGCTTGCCTAAGTGCTGGATGAAGACCTATAGACATGATATCTACTGATTCCAAAAACAATGAAGTAAACATGAATACATACTAGTTTAAGAAAAATCATATGTTATTAAAGAAAGGCGAGTTTTAGCAAAAGAGCATGTGTCACTGTTACTAGTTTTAGACTTAAAAGTGAATGAAACGATTCAGACTTGATTAATAGCTCCTATAGGCATGCTTTCTACGCGTTATTGATTTTAAAACCCTTTTAACAGATATGGTAAAATGCGGAAACCTTATAAACATGATATCTAGGTGCTGAATTTCATTTAAGACCTATGAACATGATATCTAATTGCGGCTAATTGATTAAGACCTATAAACATGATTGCCTAATGAAGAATGTATATGCAAGATTCAGAAAGACCTATAGGCATATTTTCTATATGCATATGCAGGATTCGAATTTCCAAGTAATTATAGACATGGTATCTATATGAGAGAATGCAGAATTCCTACAGACATGGTATCTATATGAGAAATGCAGAATTCAAGAAGTAACCTATAGGCAGGATATCTATATGAGAGTGCAGAAATTCAGAAATAACCTACATGCAGGATATCTATATGAGAGTGCAGAAATTCAGAAATACACCTATAGATAGGATATCTACCCTTCACATAGTTATCCCTCACTTTTCACTAGCCATCCCCAAGAGTTTATTACAAAATTATTACAGTCCAGAAAAAGAAAAAAACATCATAAATTAAAAGGTACAACCAAGGAGAGCCTGATTCAGACTTCCTATCTGAAATATGAAGTAAACCAACTCCAAGAGATCATATTTTAAAGCCTTTCTCCTATTTGGATGTGTCAGAGTTCCCTAATAATTTCATAAGAACTCCGAGCAGTGCTTACACTAAAATGTATCACCAGATTAGGACATAGTGCAGTATGGAAGGGCCAGCCCTCAGGTGTCCAAGTTCAGAGAGAACTCAAGGTCCCAAGGCAAGGCTCACCAGAGGGGGGCAGAGCTTATGAACTAAGAGAGAGTGCAAGTGCAAAAGTAGAATTCTGAAAGGGGAAAGTAAAAGGGGAATAACTCAAAAAATCAGTACACATAAGGGTGTAGGGAAATGGGGGAATTTGCAAGAACAAAAGAAAAACAGGTTGATGGGCACACCCAGCAATGAGAGATGCTGGCATACCCTCCATACTATTTACTTAGAGGTTAAGACCCCATTGGTTAAACTTAATTCATGGGCAACAACTCACATTGCCATGCCTTAAGTCACAACTCTCAAACACATAGGGGTAATGGGGGTAGGGAGAAAGGATTCACAGTAGAAACAAGCAGAAAGATATGAGCATACTAACTTAAATATTGAACTTTACAGAAACAGTACAGTAGACATGGATATAAAAGCTGTAAATGAACACATTGTGATAATGCTAAGAATTAAACCCGGACATACCAGTTTTCAGGGAAACAAGTAAAGAAAAGAAGTAGGTCTTGTAAAACAGGCCACAGTGCAGACAAGAAGAGAATATTATTATGAGATAGTATGAGTTCAGAAGAATTCTAAAAGTGTGTCCTGTCTGTGAAGAGGGTCGTGCCTCTTATAGTGCAAAATCAGGCAGAAATAAGATAAGAAAATAGTTGAGGAACTGATTGTCAATTAAGGATCAATCACACAAGACTTCCCTTAATTAAGGGATCCAGATTCAAACGGGTAAAACCATTTAAGGAAAGAAATTGAGTAAACACTTTGTGCGCAGCATGCAATTAGGGGCAAATACATAAAATGTTATTTTAAAGACAGGGTTTTGAAGTACACGGTTGTACAAATAAGGTAAGAAAATCAATTAGTAGCCAGTAAATCAAATGGTCAGGGATCTTGTAGTTACTGATCCATGAATGAACCAAGTCAGAAAAGATGAAGAAGGGTTTTAACTTAGGCTGAGTCACAATGGAAAGAAATCAATCAAGCCATCTTCAGAAGGAAGTTTGAACTAATTGCAAATTTGAAAGTCACTTGAGAGGGAAGTGCATCATATATAATGAGCATGTGAGCATGTTAAGCATGAAAGAAAGAAAAAAAAAGAGATTGTCGTGTCATTATGAAATCAGTAGGAAAATCCAGTGTACAAGAGTTTAGTAAAAAGCCAGAATTGTATGAAAACCAAGATGTCCAAACTCAGTTCAGAGACTCGAAGTTAGTCTGAAAGAATTAGGGTTTTTTTGAAATAAGACCCTAGTCAAGCAAACCACAAAGTAGAGATGAGGGGGCAAGCAATTGAATCGAAACATGTTTAGAGGTTTCAGAAAAGAACTGAAACTTCCAACATGCTTCTTTCAGCAACAGAACTCATGAGTAACATGCAAACATAGTAGAAGGGTTCAAAGCAAACAGAGTGAAGAAACTAATTCGAAGCATAATGAGAAAAGACTGATAAGAACAGTAGAAGAAGCATGCTTAAGAAGATCTTAGAAGAAACTTAAACAGAGCTCAGTAGAAGGAAAATAGTAAGAACACTTAAGAACACAGTAGAAAAATATAGTAGAAGAACATACCAGAACATGGTAGAAGAAAATACCAGAACACAGTAGAAAAACATACAAAAACATGGTATAGGAAAACACAGTGAGAGATGCATACAAGAACATGGTAGAAGAAATTCAAGAACACAGTAGAGGCAAATACATAAGAAAGACAAAGAAAGTCAGAAAAACACTTAAACACTTTCAAAAAAACCCTAGATCGGAAAAGAAAGATTTTAAAAGTAGTTTTTTTTAAAGAAGAGTCAGGAAAATCATTTAAAAACTCAAGGAAAGCATAGATACACAATTGATCTAAAGGAATTGGAGAAACCTCGAAGGGTTAGGCTTTCAGAAGAACCCTAGAAATGAGAAAGTCTTTGAAAAGTCACCGATCTGAGTCGGAGAGTTCAGAATCAGGCTCACACAATCATGGTATGTCGGAGCAAGGCCGGAGATAACCGTGAAACTCGAATCGACAGAGGTCTGGACACAACCCTTCATGGTCGAGTCATGGAGCTTCAGTTAACCAGGCTTAAGGAGCCATAAGTGGCTTGGTGGGTGGTGAAACCACCATGGATTTAGGTTAGAGGGTGGCCAAAGAAGGTGAAAAGGATTCATCGGAGAGAAGGGGATTGGGGAAGGTTAGAGAGAACCAGGGGTTAGAGAGATAGAGACGGTGAGGGGAAATGAGGGGTATTGGGGGGGTCGTTTGATTAAAAAGGTAAGGGTGGATCTAGACCGTTGATCAATTTTGATCAACGACCAAGATCTGATCCGAGTTGGGTCGGGTAGTTTTAGGAATTGTGCTGGATGATTTGGGAATTGAAATTGGGTTGGATTTGGGGTGCAAATTAGGCTAAAATTGAAAATGAAATCTTGCTAGGTTTTAAATAGCCACTTTTCCCCATTTATTTTATAAAAAAATAGCAAATCAATTTCTGGAAACAAATTAAGGTACTAAATTAACAATATATAAATATTAAACTAAAAATGCTGGAATCAATTTTGTACTTATAAATGCAATTAAATCTAAAATAGGCTAATATTGCAATTATATGCAATTTAGATTTAATATATTAAATAAATTTATAAAAAATGTGCGAAAATTAATTTAGCTATATTTTAGTATAAATATGATAATTCAATAAATGAATTACCAAAATTCCAATTTTGGGAACACTTATTGGATTTTCTTGATAAAATAAGGCAATAAAATTGATTTTAAAAGCCTTTAAAAATAATAAAAATATTTGTAAGTACTTATATATGCATACATGTACTATTTTGAAAGTATTTTGCATATAGAAAATATACAGGAAAAAATTGGGTATCAACAGCTGCCACTCTTTACCCAGGAAGGATGAAAGAGTTGTCGGGTAAAGATATGATGGCCAATTTTGACCGAACGAAATGGCTTGAAGAGGTTGACCGTGCTCTGGTTCCTGAGCTGCCTACATATCCCTGGTATACGGGAATCAGGCCATATATAGTTCAAGATCCGTCGGTGAGGTATGCCGATGTAGGTTTTTCAAAAACGGACGCAATGGGACAAACGATTAAGGTCTAATAGGGTTTGCGGGAATTGGAGCGAGACTGCTCCTGCTGAGACGGTCGTTGCTTGCTGGTTCACCTGCAAATAAGCAATACACGTGTATATTGTGCGGAAATTTAAACATGACATAAATTCCCGTCGCCATGAATGTTGTCTTTGGACGGTTAGGATGACGTCCTCAGACCATGACATCTTGGGCCATGAAACGTATGATAAGGGATTCGTAGGCCTTGAAATTATGCTCTCGGGCTATGAGAATGATGTCTCCAAACTATGATGCCTTTGAATAATGATATGCAAAAGATAAAAGGGGTCCTCAGGCCATGGAATGGCGTTCTCGGGCTATGAAAATGGTGCCTCCGAACAATGACACCTTTGTATATATTGACGATCTTTTAGCCCATGAGATGCAGAGGGTGGAAATCTTTCAGCCGATGCAAGATGTATATGAAGTGGCGATCTTTCAGCCGATGCAAGATGTAAATGAAGTGGCGATATTTCAGCCTATAAGATGCAGAAGGTAGCAATCTTTCAGCCGATACAAAAGGTAAATGAAGTGACGATCTTTCTGCCGATGCAAGATATAAATAAAGTGGCAATATTTCAGCCCATGAGATGTAGAAGGTGGCGGTCTTTCAGCCATACAAGATGTAAAGGTGGCGGTCTTTCAGCCATGCAAGATGTAAAGGTGGCGATCTTTCAACCATACAAATATAAATAAGGTGGCAATCTTTAAGCCAATGAGATACAGAAGGTGGCAATCTTTCCGCCATGCAGGATCTAAAGGTGGCGATCTTTCGTCCATGCAAATGTAAATAAGGTGGTGATCTTTCAGCCAATGAGATGCAGAAGGTGGTGATCTTTCAGCCGATGAGATGTAAATGAGGTGATCTTTCAGCCATGTTGATGGAGATAGAGTTTAACCTCGAAAGGCAGAATGGTAGTCGTATGCAATGCAGAGAATGCAGATGGAGGTAGAGCTTAACCTCGGAAGGCAGAATGGTAGCCTTATGCAATGCAGAAATGCAGATGGAGATAGTGCTTAGTCTCGGAAGGCAGAATGGTAGCCTTATGCAATGCAGAGAATGCAGATGGAGACAGAGCTTAGTCTCAGAAGGCAGAATGGTAGCCTTATGCAATGCAGAAATGTAGATGGAGACAGTGCTTAGTCTCGGAAGGCAGAATGGTAGCCTTATGCAATGCAGAGAATGCAGATGGAGACAGAGCTTAGTCTCGGAAGGCAGAATGGTAGCCTTATGCAATGCAGAAATGCAGATGGAGACAATGCTTAGTCTCGAAAGGCAGAATGGTAGCCTTATGCAATGCAAAAATGTAGATGGAGACAATGCTTAGTCTCGGAAGGTAGAATGGTAGCCTTATGCACGAAGTAAAAAGGGGAAACAACAATAGAGTTTTCTTAGCTGATAGCGGATTGCGGTATCATGATTTCTGGGGATATCGTGCCTACTGGGGACACTGTTGTGTGCGGATAACAGTCGCGAGCAAGTGAAACGGTTCGGAGAGTTTTATTCCTGAACTTTGTTAGTGAGCGTATGGTATATTTGATGATTTTGCAACTCAAGTGCCTGCATCCAAAGAGAATCGTGAGTTTTGTAAAGGGGGAGGTTAGTTCGAATCCCCGCTGGCTTTGCTTGGCCTGATCGATTTTGATCTGGTGATACTGCCCGTATCATTGGGGTAGCGTTGCTAAACAGAGCGATTTTAGAAATAAACGTGCATGATTTAAGTAAAGAAAATATAACTTAAATACATAATTAAGAATAGTTTTCTTTAGATGAACCGACGACTACGACGTGGTTCAAGACATTGCAACATATTTTGCTTCGAAATTTTGAGGGTCCTCCTCAAAATTCTGCCCCAGTTTATTGGGCTGCTGCTTCTGACGGCTGCTTGCGACGAATGGCTGAAGTCACTTCGGAATTTTGAGGGTCCTCCTCAAAATTCTGCCCCAGTTTCCAATTGCGGGGGGAAATGAAAATTTTATTGAATTTTGACCGAACCCTTAGGGCTTCCTACGTATACCCTCTTAAACGGGAATCAGGTCAAGTGTAGTTCAAATTACATTATGAAAGAAAGCATAAAGGTTACACATAGTATCGCTTGAATGCGTCTGAATTGATTGGCTTTGGCCAAACTTCCCCGTCCATTTCTGCAAATATGAGGGCTCCTCATGTATCATGAATGATAGGGTAGCCAGTGCATCGACGAATTCAATATGGACTCTGGGAACATGATGGAACTCTGTCTTTGTGAACCTCTTTCTTAATTCCTGTACGTGATGCAGATAAGGGAGTATTTTGGAGTTCTTGGTTGCCCATTCTTCTCGGACCTGATATATAAGCAAATTTGAATCCCCAATCACTAGAAACACTTGAATGTTCATGTCAATAGCCATCTTGAGCCCTAAGATGCAGGCTTCGTATTCAGCCATATTGTTGGTACACGGGAATCTGAGTTTGGCAAAGACCGAATAATGCTGACCGGTTTCCAATACCAGGACTGCTCCTACGCCAACCCCTTTGAAATTTGTTGTTCCATTGAAAAAACATTCTCCAACCATCATAGGATTCTGCAATGTCTTCTCCTATGAATAATACCTCTTCGTCGGGAAAATATGTTTTCAGGGGTTCATATTCTCCGTCCACGGGATTTTCAGCGAGGTGATCTACTAGTGCCTGTCCCTTGATCGCCTTCTGAATCACGTAGACAATGTCAAATTTACTCAACAGGATTTGCCACTTGCTAGCTTGCTAGTGGGCATGGGCATCTGAAAGATGTACTTCAAAGGATCCATCCTCGATATGAGATATGTAGTATAGGCACAGAAATAGTGCCTCAGCTTCTGCGCCACCCAAGTCAAAGCATAACAGGTGTGCTCTAACAGAGAATACCGAGCCTCGTACGGGGTGAACTTCTTACTGATGTAATAGATGGCCTGCTCCTTCCTCCCTGTTTCATTATGCTGACCCAGAACACAACCGAACGCTCTATCTAATACTGCGAGGTAGAGTAATAGAGGTCTACCTGGCTCGGGCGGGACCAAAACTGGTGGTGTTGATATGTACTCCTTGATTCTTTCGAAGGCCTTTTGGCAGTCTTCGGTCCATTTGGTTGCGGCATCCTTCTTCAACATCTTAAAGATGGGCTCATAGATAACTGTAGATTGTGCTATGAACCGACTGATGTAGTTGAGTCTCCCCGGAAAATTCATTATGTGCTTCTTGTTCTTTGGCAGTAGCAGTTCTTAAATATCTTTGACCTTTGATGGATCCAGTTCTATCCCTCGGCTAGTCATAATGAACCCAAGTAGTTTTCCGGCAGGAACCCTAAATGCACATTTCGCGGGATTCAGTTTCAGGTTGTACCTTCTCGGTCTGTTGAAGAACTTCCTCAAATCTTCCATGTGATCAGTGGCTTTCTTGGACTTTATGATGACATCATCTACATACACCTCAATCTCCTTGTGTATCATATCATGGAAAATAGTAGTCATGGCCCTCATGTAGGTGGCCCCTACATTCTTCAACCCGAATGACATCATCTTGTAGCAGTACATCCCTCATGGTGTAATGAAAGCCGTTTGCTCAGCATCTTCTTCATCCATCCAGATCTGATGATAACCAACGAAACAATCTACAAATGATTGCAACTCGTGCTTGGCGCAATTGTCAATCAGGATGTGTATGTTCGGCAAAGGGAAGTCGTCTTTTGGACTTGCCCGGTTGAGATCCCGATAGTCGACATAGACTCTGACCTTCCTATCATTCTTCGGCATCGGCATAATATTGGCTAACCATGTCGGATATTATACTACCCTGAGAACCTTAGTTTTGACCCGCTTAGTGACTTCTTCTTTGATCTTCAGACTCATATCAGGCTTGAACTTTCTGAGTTTCTACTTTACCGGTGGACTAATCGGATCAGTTGGCAGTTTTTAGGACACAATAGATGTGCTCAAACCAGTCATGTCATCATATGACTAGGCAAATATGTCCTCGTATTCTCTTAGAAATTCTGTGTACCCTTTCTTTTCTAATGGTGATAAGTGAACGCTGATTCGTGTTTCCTTGACATTTTCCGCATCTCCCAGGTTAACAATCTCAGTCTCGTCCAAGTTGGACTTCGTCTTGTTCTCAAAATTCTCAACCTTTTTGACAATTTCTTCCGGTATGTCATCTTCCTCTAAATCTATGTCCGTTTATTGCGTTGTCTCGTTGCATGTGACAATCATTGGTTCATCAAGATAAGTAATAGTAATACTGTATAAATAAAGTAATGATAGAAAATAATAAGAGTAAGATTAGTAAGGAAACCGAAATGCTTTGATAAATTTCATAATTGTTTTGAACATTGGGAGATCTTATTACGAAAATTCAAAATGCGAAAGGAAAATCAATTAGTAAAAATAAAAGATAGTGCATGATGCTTTGTTCAGCCTTGCTACCCCGAGGCTTTCCGGGCTTTGGTGGTTCTGATGGTCCAATTGTTGAGGCATGCTCCTCGGTTTACTGCCCGTATGGGAGGGCTTTTGGATATTGTGGAATATGATGATGATGCAGAGTGCATGAACTAACCTTTAGGGAGGGGAATAAATAAAACAAAAGTAAAAACAAAAAGGTAACAAGTTAGTGCGAATTATAAGAAAAATGTTGCGATATTTAAACACATAGTGCAAGAATGTAAATCGTGTCCTAATTTGGGGAACCTCTTGTGCCCGAGGTAGGCCCAGCGACAAGTTGATTTGGAGAACTTAGAATGCTAGATGCCTCATTTTATTGATAAAAGTAGACGAATCTCAAAACGACACTAAATAACAAGGAATAAAATGTCACTAGTGGCCATTGACCTTATTACATTTTTTAAAGCAAAAAGAAAAGGTTCCTATCTATTTGGTCCCAGAAGGGCCTTCCTCAAGTTGAATGCTCTCGTTAATCAAATTCTCCAGCTCGCGTAGGTTCACTAGTAGAAATGCCTTTGCCATGTGTTCTCCTTCGTTTTCTTCAGCGTTCTAGCAGTCGGTGACTCTCTTCCTCACTTTCCCTTCCAATTCCAGCAAACTGTACCCTAGATATTCCAACTTTTCGCTAGCTTTGGCGGTCCTCTCTTTCCATTCGTTGATTTGGTCATTTGATGGAAGACTCCTCCACCAGTCTAGCAAGAGTGGGGGTGTGCTGGGGACCTCGTGCCTCATATTTCTGCAAGACAAAAGGGTTAGGCCCTTACCCCCACCAGACTCGATTATTTAACATCAACAATTAGCATAAAGCATTTAATTCCCCAAATAAATGCATAGAACGTGGTGATGTCCGTTTGGGTTTAGGGAAACCCGGTGGACTTTGGACAAGGCTATCTTAAAGAGTCATTATGCGAACAACATAACTGACTCGGCTAGATTTGACCATGATGCATGCACAATTAAACAGAGTAAGGTTTTTATGGGGTTTTAGACGGTACCCTTGGGCGGACAACTCAAGGGGGAAAGGCACGGAACCGTCTACTACACCGTTGATCGACTAGTTTTACCGCAAATACGTTTTTTTTGGATTTAGGGGGTGATAATATCGGAAGAGAGCAATTACTCATTATAAGCGTTGCTATGGTATTTTGTTTGACACGAGTGGAATATGATGTTGAAAACATGCAGTTGCGATAATTAAAACAAGTTGTCACGTATTTGCACGTTCATAAAGTAATAATTACAATAATTTAAAACAGTAATAAAGGAGTGCAGTAAAGGGAAGCAGTAAAGAAATAAGGGAAAAAAACAAGAGACAAGTCAGATTTTGCAGTAGAAGAGGGAATTAAATGCTTAAAGGTATTAAACAAATAAAGACACATAGGCAAATAAAGGCTTCAGATAAGAGGGGATTTTCACATAATGGTTACGAATAAACAAAAGTAAGAAAAAAGAAAAAAGAGTTGATTTTCTTGAAAGAAACGGTTTAAAAAGATTTAAAAGAAACAAAGAAAACAAAGGAAGGGGGGTCCTAGGTTTATTAATAATATGGATCAACCCACACAACATCCGGTAATCACTCCTCAGTGAGGGGCTACACGTGATTTTATTGCGTGGTCATCATATCCATATCTACCCTTTCCCACCCCGTTAAGGTATTAAAGCGCAAAATGATCTCATTTACTTATTGCATGCTATTACCCGCCCCAATCCTATCAGCCCCGGAGGTACTTGGGACTACTAATCCTAAAGGGAGGAGGTATTGGGCTTATTTGTGGTTTAAAAAGGTAAAATACTAAGGCGACAAACGAAACACATATAGCAAGTTTGGGGAAGCATACAAACAAATAAAAGGGCTCAAATAGACCTCCTTTAAACCAAAGAATGCACATAATGTAGCATGACTTGTATGTACTGTTTAAGGTCTGATTAAAACTTAAAGGGTCCAGGCAGACTGATTTATTATATAGTTCAGATCAAAAGCCCGAATCAAGCCTGTCTGCTGGTTGTAGCTGATAAAAAGTCTGATTCACTTTATAAGTTACCCTATGGCTTGCCTAAGTGCTGGACGAAGACCTATAGGCGTGATATCTACTGATTCCAGAAACAATGAAGTAAACATGAATACATACTAGTTTAAGAAAAATCGTCTGTTATTAAATTCCTACATACATGGTATCCATATGAGAAATGCAGAATTCAAGAAGTAACCTATAGGCAGGATATCTATATGAGAGTACAAAAATTCAGAAATAACCTATAGGCAAGATATCTATATGAGAGTGTAGAAAATCAGAAATAACCTATATGTATGATATCTATATGAGAGTGCAGAAATTCAGAAATACACCTATAGACAAGATATCTACCCTTCACATAGTTATCCCTCCCTTTTCACTATCCATCATCAAGAGTTTATTACAAAATTATTACAGCCCAGAAAAAGAAAAATACATCAGAAATTAAAAGGTGCAACCAAGGCGAGCCTGATTCAGGCTTCATATCTAAAATATGAAGTAAACCAACTCCAAGAGATCATATTTTAAAGCCTTTGTCCTATTTGGATGTGTCAAAGTTCCCTAAGAATTTCATAAGAACTCCGGGTAGTGCTTACACCCAAATGTATCACCAGATTAGGACATAGTGCAGTGCGGAAGGGCCAACCCTCAGGTGTCCAAGTTTAGAGGGAACTCAAGGTCCCAAGGCAAGGCTCACCAGAGAGGGCAAAAATTATGAACTAAGAGAGAGTGCAAGTGCAAAAGTAGAATTCTGAAAGGGGAAAGGAAAAGGGGAATAACTTATAAAATTAGTACACATAAGGGTGTAGGGGAATGGGGGAATTTGCAAGAACAAAAGAAAAGCAGGCTGATGGGCATACCAAACAATGGGAGATGCTGGTACACCCTCCAGCCTATTTACTTAGAGGTTAAGACCCCATTGGTTCAAACTTAATTCATGGGCAACAACTTACATTGTCATGCCTTAAGTCACAACTCTCAAACATATAGGGGTAATAAGGGCAGGGAGCAAGGATTCACAGCAGAAACAAGCAGAAAGATATGAGCATACCAACTTAAATATTGAACTTTACAGAAACAGTACAGTAGACATGGATATAAAAGTTGTAAATGAACACATTGTGATGATGCTAAGAATTAAACTCGGACATACCAGTTTTCAGGGAAACAAGTAAAGAAAAGCAGTAGGTCTTGTAAAACAAGACACAGTGCAGACAAGAAGAGAATATTATTATGAGAGAATATAAGTTCAGAAGGATTCTGAAAGTGTGTCCTGTCTGTGAAGAGGGTCGTGCCTCTTATAGTGCAAAATCAGGCAGAAATAAGATAAGAAAATAGTTGAGGAACTGATTGTCAATTAAGGATCAGTCACACAAGACTTCCCTTAATTAAAGGATTCAGATTCAAACGGGTAAAACCATTTAAGGAAAACAATTGAGTAAATATTTTGTGCACAACATGCAATTAGGGGCAAATACATAAAAGGTTATTTTAAGGACAGGGTTTTGAAGTACACGATTGTACAAATAAGGTAAGAAAATCAATTAGTAGCCAGTAAATCAAATGGTCAGGGATCTTGTAATTACTGATCCATGAATGAACCAAGTCAGAAAAGATGAAGAAGAGCTTTAACTTAGGCCGAGTCACAGAGAAAATCAGCAAACAATAGAAAGAAATCAATCAAGCCATATTCAGAAGGAAGTTTGAACTAATTGCAAATTTGAAAGTCACTTGAGAGGGAAGTGCATCATATATAAGGAGCATGTGAGCATGTTAAGCATAAAATAAAGAAAAAAAAGAGAGATTGTCGTGTCATTGTGAAATCAGTAGGAAAATCCAGTGTAGAAGAGTTTAGTAAAAAACCAGAATTGTATGAAAACTAAGATGTCCAAACTCAGTTCAGAGACTTGTAGTTAGTCTGAAATAATTAAGGTTTTTTTTTTGAAATAAGACCCTAGTCAAGCAAACCACAAAGTAGAGATGAGGGGGCAAGCAATTGAATCGAAACATGTTTAGAAGTTTCAGAAAAGAACTGAAACTTCCAACATGCTTCTTTCAACAATAGAACTCATGAGTAACATGCACACACAGTAGAAGGGTTCAAAGCAAACAGAGTGAAGAAACTAATTCAAAGCATAATGAGTAAAGACTGATAAGAACAATAGAAAAATCATGCTTAAGAAGATCTTTTAGAAGAAACTTAAATAGAGCTCAGTAGAAGGAAAATAGTAAAAACACTTAAGAACACAGTAAAAAAATATAGTAGGAGAACATACCAGAACATGGTTCTGGTAGAAGAAAATACCAGAACACAGTAGAAAAACATACGAAAACATGGTATAGGAAAACATAGTAAGATATGCATACAAGAACATGGTAGAAGAAATTCAAGAACACAATAGAAGCAAATACACATGAAAGACAAAGAAAGTCAGAAAAATACTTAAACACTTTCAGAAAAACCCTAGATCAGAAAAGAAAGATTTTAAAAGTAGTTTTTTTGAAAGAAGAGTCAAGAAAATCTTTTGAAAACTCAAGGAAAGCATAGATACACAACGGATCTAAAGGAATCGGAGAAACCTCGAAGGGTTAGGGTTCTCGAAGAACCCTAGAAATGAGAAAGGCTTTGAAAAGTCACCGATCTGAGTCGGAGAGGTCAGAATCAGGCTCACACAATCATGGTATGCCGGAGCAAGGCCGGAGATGACCGTGGAACTCGAATCGACAGAGGTCTGGACACAATCCTTCATGGTCGAGTCATGGAGCTTCAGTTAACCAGGCGTAAGGAGCCATAGGTGGCCTGGTGGGTGGTGAAACCACCATGGATTTAGGTTAGAAGGTGGCCGGAGAAGGTGAAAAGGATTCATCGGAGAGGAGGGGATGGGGGAAGGTTCTAGAGAGAACCAGGGGTTAGAGAGATAGAGACGAGTGAGGAGAAATAAGGGGTATTGGGGGGGTCGTTTGATTAAAAAAGGTAAGGGCAGATGTAGACCATTGATCAAAATTGATCAACGGCCATGATCTGATCTAGGTTGGGCCGGGTAATTTTAGGAATTGGGTTGGGTGATTTGGGAATTGAAATTGGGTTGGATTAGGAGTGCAAATTAGGTTGAAATTGAAAATAAACTCTGGCTAGGTTTTAAATAGCCATTTTCCCCATTTATTATATAAAAAAGTAGAAAATTAATTTCTGGAAATAAATTAAAGGTACTAAATTAATTAATAATATATAAATATTAAATTAAAAATACTGGAATCAATTTTGTAATTATAAACATTGTTAAATCTAAAATAGGCTAATATTGCAATTATATGCAATTTAGCTTTAAAATACTTAATAAATTTGTAAAAAATGTGAGAAAATTACCTTAACTATATTTTAGTATAAATATGAGAATTCAATAAATGAATTACCAAAATACCAATTTTGGGAACACTTATTGGGTTTTTCTTGATAAAATAAGGCAATAAAATTAATTTTAAAAGCTTTAAAAATAATAAAAATATTTGTAAATACAAATATATGAATGCATGTGGTATTTTGAAAGTATTTTGCATATAAAAAATATACAGGAAAAAATTAGGTATCAACACCTGGTTCATCTCTGGCTGGTGAGGAAGAGACTGCATTGGCTTCACTTGGCTCTTTCACCTGACTCATCATGTCTGCCTTTCCATTTGTCATGTCAATGACTTCACTTGTAACTAGCAGAGGCTCTCTATCTTGATCATCTTTGTTGATTTTCTCACATGAGGGATATGACTCGCCAAATATTACATGAACACTTTCCTCAACATACTGAGTCCGCTTGTTGTATATCTTGTAGGCTTTAGTTTGAGAAGAGTACCCCAAAAAGATTCCTTCATCACTCTTAGCATCGAATTTTCCAAGTTGATCCTTTCCATTATTGAGAACATAACATTTGCACTCAAATATTCTTAAGTGAGTCAGCTTGGGTTTCCTTCCATTCAGCAATTCATATGGGGTTTTGTTCAAGAGAGACCCGATCATGCACTTGTTCACCAAGTAGCAGGCAGTATTGATAGCTTCAGCCCAGAAGTTCTTAGCAATCCACTGTCGATCAACATTGTTCTTTCCATTTCCTCAAGGGTTCTGTTCTTCCTTTCCACAACTATATTTTGCTGGGGAGTCCTTGGTATTGAGAAGTTGTGAGTAATGCCATTCTCGTTTTAGAATCCATCAAACTTAGTATTGTCAAACTCTATTCCATGATCTGATCTAATGCATGCTACTCTTGATTCCATCTTCACTTGAATTTTCTTCATAAAGGCTACGAACATTTCAAAGGTTTTATCTTTTGTTCTAAGGAACAGAGTCCAAGTGAATCTAGATTAGTCATACACTATCACAAAGATTTATCTTTTTCCTCCCCTGCTTTGCACTATCATAGGGCTACATAGATCCATATGGAGAAGATCTAGTGGTTTTGAGGTGCTGACATCATTCTTTGGCTTGAATGAGGATTTCACATACTTCCCTGTAGCGCAGGCATCACAAACCTTGTGTTCTTTGAACTTTGACATGGGCAGACCACGAACCAAGTCCTTCTGAATCAGTTTATTCAGTAGAGAAAAGCTTGCATGCCCCAGTCTTTTGTGCCACAGTTCAGCATCATCATCAACTGCTTTCAAGTAACTCAGATCACCACTTTGTAGAGACTCGAAATAAGCAACAAATATATTCTAGTATCTTTTGGCCACCAGTACCACTTTACTAGTTACTAGACTTGTAACTGTGCATATCTTGGACAAGAATTCCACCTTATTTCCTTTATCACATATCCTGGAGACACTCAAGAGACTGTACTTAAGGCCATTGACATAGTACACATTCTCAATTGAGTGAGTGAGTGACTTTCCAATTTTTCAAACACCAAGAATGTACCCCTTTTTCCCATTGCCAAAGGATACACTCCTTCCTTGTAGGGCTTTTAATGAAAGAAAATCCATGGTATTTTCAGTCATGTGCTTTGAGTATCCACTATCCATGAACCATTGTTGACTGCTTCCTTTCGTTGTTCCCTCCACAATGAGATCACAAGTTAGATTTAGGAACCCAAGCAAGTTTGGGTCCCTTGTAATAAGCAAGAGGATGAATAAGTGCTCTTTTAGTCCATGCAGATAACATGCGTTTTTTGTGAGTGGCACCTGGTCCCTTTTAGCAGTTACTCTATCAGAAAAAACTTTATTTTTCTGCAGAGACTGAACCTTGGCTTGGCAATTTTCCTTGAAATGCCCATTGTTCCCATAGTGGGTACACAGTCAATTATCGGGTACAGTAACATATTTGCTATGAGGGTTGTAATGTATTCTCTCCCTTTGAAACCATATTCTCTGTCTGTTACCACCATTATGAACATACATGGAAGTGATAACCTCCGAGGACCAGGTCCACTTAAGAGACTTCTCAAGATCATTTTTTACTCTTTTCAATTCAGCTTGGAGCTGCCTATTTTTCTCAAGTTCAGCACACAAACTAGTTTTCACAGCATTTAACTCGTTTTCAAGCTTAATGTGTGCCTCACTAGCTACCTCTTTCCTTTTTCAGAATTTCTAAGCCTACACTCAGCTCCAAGTTCCTCTATTATTTCCCTTAAGTCTACAATCACTATTAAGAGGTCATCTCTCTCCTGTTCAATAACAGTCACTTTCTCCACTGAGGCATCTTTTTCTTTACTGAAATTCTCAATGGTTTCTTTCAAGTCAACTACTGTTACCACCAGATCATCTCTTTCATGTTCTACACTAGTGATTTTCTCAATTAGAACCTTCTTTTCATTTTCCAGATTATCTATAGTTTCCTTTAAAGCAACCACACAGACTACCAAGTCATCTCTGATTTGCTCAACATCTCCTAATTCTATGGTCAAGTAATCCTTATCATCTACAACACTATGATAGGCATCAATTAATCCATTTGCTAATGACATGAGTTTTTAGGAGAGTAGGATTTCTGATTTCTCTGAACATCCCTGTAGTTTACCTCATCATCTTCATCATTGTCTGAGTGAGCCATCAAAGCAAATATTGAATCATATTCATTTGCTTCACTTTCAACTACCATCATAGATCTACCACCTGCATCAGTTTCTTCTTCAGACTCACTAGAGGAATCTCCCCATGTTACAAGAGCTTGCTTTACAATGTTGTTAGCGACATTCTTTCTTTTGAAGCATTTGTCAGGAACCGGGTTCCTCTTGGCTATTTATCAGGGTTGTATTTGAAGTGTCCTTGCTTTAGGAGAGGACACTCTTTGATAAAGTGCCATGACTTTCCACATTTATGACAGAGGTTATAATTCTTTGGTCTACTGGAACTGCCTCTCTTTGGTATCCCCCTATTCCTTCTGACCATTTTCTAAAATTTTTTGGTTAGGTAAGCCATGTCACAGTCTTCCTCACTTGATTCATTGCCTTCAGCTTTGAATAACAGGTTCTTTTCCTTCTTTGGTTCTCTTCTTTCACTGTCCTTCTTCTTCTTCATCTCGTAAGTTTTAATATTTCCAACTAGCTTATCTATAGTTAGGGCCTGCAGATCCTTTGCTTCAGTGATGGCATTCACTTTACTTTCCCATGAACTAGGTAGAACACTGAGAATTTTTCTCACGAGCTTGTTCCTAAGAATGATTTCACCAAGCGTGTAGCTCGTTTATGATGGAAGTGAATCTTGTGTGCATATCTTGAATAGATTAATCGTGTTTCATCCTGAAGAGCTCATACTCAGTGGTGGGCATATCAATCTTAGATTGATTTACTTGAGTGGTTCCCTCATGTGTTATTTACAATGCTTTCCATATTTCCTTGGCGGATTGACAAGCTGAGATCCTTTTGTATTCATCAGGTCCTATGCCACACACCAAAATTTTTTTGGCACGAAAATTTTTCTCCATAGTTCTCCTATTTGCATCGTTGTATTCTTTCCTGGTCTTTGACATCGTTACTGGAGGATATCCGACCTTCTTTGTTGGGACATAAGGACCATCACATATAACATCCCACAACTCAGAATCTTCTGCCATGATAAAATTATGAATTCTTGTTTTCCACCATCCATAGTATTGCCCATTGAACCTGGGTGGTCTATACGTAGATTGACCTTCTTCGAAATTTGGTGGAGCAGCCATGAGGATCCTTCCTAGGTGTTAGTCTGATAGAAAGAACTCGCTCTGATGCCAATTGATAGAATATATGAGTCCACCAAACTATATAGAGATCAGGTCCTCTATGAGTTTCTATTGAGAATGCTAATAAAACAGTAAGCAAATAAGACATAGAGTTTTTACGTGAAAAAATCCATGCTCAAGGGGATAAAAAACGATGACCTACACTTGAAGGATTTCAACTTCACAATGAGCAACTTTAGATTACAACCTATGCAATCTAGGAATTAAACTCTTAATTCTCACTAACTTCTAATACACCTATTACAAACCACTTTGCAATACACCTATTACAAAAACTTCAACTCATGACTAACTCTAGTCACGACTCAAACACTAGGGGTTTATGGTTTTACAAGAGGTTCCTAAGTAACGCTTCTAGATAATCAAAGTAGGAATTTCAATGAAGAACAATTACAAAGTTACAACTCGACTAAGGACATACAAAATACTAGATCTTAGAACTGGTCTATAGTAGTGTTAAACTTTGTTTTGATGCACTTGAGAATTGAATGCTTGAATGTCAGATGCTTGAATGCTTGAATGAATTCTCAAGTGTTCAAGTGATGTTTTGTTGTAATGTTTTATGTTAATACAGCATGGATGACATCACTTGAATGATGTAATCACTTGGTAGGTCAAATGAGAAGTGACTGCAGAACTGTGTTGCACTGTTTCTGTGTACAGTGCAGGCAGTCACTTCCCAGCTTTCCAGCTGTAGACAGTTGACTTCGTACTGCTGTCAGGGAAACACAAGGGTATCAGGTCCCTGTGTTGATTCTTTATCTTCTGAAGTTGTAGCAGTTCACAATAGCTGGAGTCCGTTGATTTGAGTTGTGTACCAAGTGTGTCAGGTTCCTTATCTGGTTCTTTGACAGTAAGTTTGTTAGATCATCAAAACATAAAGCTAAG
Source organism: Nicotiana sylvestris (assembly GCF_000393655.2). NCBI lineage: Eukaryota > Viridiplantae > Streptophyta > Magnoliopsida > Solanales > Solanaceae > Nicotiana > Nicotiana sylvestris. The sequence goes on from NC_091060.1 coordinate 10,591,168, forward strand.
ACATTGTAAATCCATCATATAATAACAGATCTCTTGTGCAAAAATTGATTATGCAATTAGCGGATATCATTTGATAGGAAGGTGTGGATGTCAAGTATTAGGAGTGAAGGTTAGGAGGGAGTCGAGCGTTTTTTTACTTTGTATCGCGGGCGGGGCTAGTCTGATAGTGTTTTGCCTTGGACTGCTAGTGGTTTATGTAGTGTCTACACTATTTTTTCATTTTTTTATAATACTGTGGCATTATTACTGGTTATTAGTATTGTTTATCTATCTATTTTATGTCTCTTACAATACTGATATTATTTTTCTGGCTTCTGTTGTTGTCACTGATCTATTGTTTATTTTCGTATTCTTGAGCCGAGAGTCTTTCGGAAATACCCTTTCTACGCCTTCCGAGTAGGAACAAAATCTGTGTACATTCTACTCGTGGAATTTTACTGAATTGCGTTGTTGTTTGTACTATTCATCAGTTTCACTCTCTCTTTTATTTTTATCTTTTCAGTTCTGATAACAATTCCAATTCTGAGATTCACAGTCCACCTAATTTGAATTCGCGCACAAAGATTAATTGCTGAAAGGTTCATTTTATAACTTCTTATTACAATAGAGCTTAAGAGATAAGAACCATCTCAATTTGTGAATTATTTAGTAATTTCGATAACGTCATAGCATGTTAGTACTAAAATAATCACATAATTACGTACATCTGTCTTTCCAATATGACAGTTGGATTATTGATTGGAAATGGAGTTGCCTATCTAATCGTTTTCTTTTTCCTTCTATTTTTGTTTGAATTTAATTGGATATTGGATATTATTCATATGAACATATATATTTGTTTGCCCGTAAAATAGTATAGTTGAATTTATACGTAGTTTCTAGACAAGTGAACTGATTTGATCCTGAAAATAATAAAATAATTGAAGAATTATGCAATACTTATCCTTAAAATGTAGATAAAACAACAGAAGTCAGAGCTCCGGGAACGACAATAGTGGAATCAAAAAGCGAGAAAGTAAAATTGTATTAAGCTTTATATAGAATATAGTGTAAGGTTGCCACAAAATTCATGTCCTTTACAATGATAACTGACCTCACTATTTATAGCTTTGTCTAGGGAAGAAGGTCCTAGGATCGTGCCCTCCTTTAATGTCAATTATGAGGGTCATTGATGAAGATGTAATGGTGAACATAAATGTCAAATTCTCTGTAACGGGCCGTACTCGTTCTTAATGCCATAGAATATTCTCTATTAAATGTTACCGGGTGCAAAAAATTTAACACACATTTATGAACGTTATCCCTTCCGGTGACCAAAGGAATAGTTGCGTTCGGTTTTTGGCCGTCCCCGTCTTGGATTCTACGTGTCCTTCCTTTATTTGACCACATATCATATCATATTTTCCCCCGTACAATATTGTTGCCACCCGATGGATTCAATTTAAACAAATTGATTAGATTATGTTTACTCAGATTACTAGCTTACAAGGGGAAAAAGAAATTACCAAGACATTAAAGAAGATACTTCTTTGTAATCTGAATGAAACAAACCTCCGCAACACAGTTGCGTAATTTTTGTAACAAAGAGTAAAAGCAAAATCTTGAGGAGAAAATATCATAATAAACTCACTCCAGGCTGCATAGCAGTTTTTTGAAATGATATGTGAATCACATGGAAGGCTAGTGTTACTCTTGTTTGGATAGTTATTACCTGTTGTACTGTATCGTATTATTACTTTAAATATAATATTTATTTTGATTGTTACTTAAATTTTATCATATCATTAAATTCGTCGTTACATAACGACGAAAAATGTCAATTTATGCAACGATGGATTTGGTGTGGTGGTCATCGTGCCCTTTCTTATTATGCAATAATCATATTTTTTCCTTTATACTATGTATCGTATTTTTTTCCTAGTAATGTTGCAAGTTTATTCTTCATATTATTGATGCATGACATCATGAAACAGCGACAGGCAATACAATTTATCCATACATTAACGCAGTACAATACAATACAATACATCATGAAACGATATGTAATTAACAACCATCCAAACAAGCTCAATGAAACGAGAGATTAATTCTTGAAAGTTTAATTAATTACTTTTGGTTCTTAAAAGACCTTGAAAAGCATATATGATAAAATAAACTTATATGCACTGGCGTTTGTACCAAGCAAATAAATATGTCTCTATATTAATATTTTATCACTTAATCATAGTTAATCCATAATATGTATTATAACTCCTATACTTCAATTGTTTGGTTTGGTTTATATAAACACCAATTGCAACTTGCAAGTAACTACTTTTTTTTTAATGTCTGATCTCTATGTAATATAGACTCGGGATAGAGTGTGTTTATTTGATCACCTTGCTGCATTAAGCTCCCGTTATGCGCGGGGTTTAGGGAAGGACCGGACCACAAGAATCTATTGTACGTAGCCTTACCCTGCATTTCTGCAAGAGGGTGTTTCTACGACTTGAACTCGTGATCTCCTGGTCACATGACAACAACTTTTGTATTGGGAAAAATTGCATTTATATATGTAAGTGACATGTTGAGACACGTGGACTGGTCAAATAGTCAAAGAATTATAATTAATCAAGAAGCACGGGCAGCAGTAGAAACGAGCAAAGGAAAAGGAAGAGGCACGGGAGGACATTTGAAGGATTCAGCGCCCGTACCTATTTAAATCATTTATCAAAAGGAACAGATCTGACCATAATAAAGAGCGCATATACGGAATTGGACAGGCATTAAATACTGGATACGTTAAAGAATTTGTATTGATTACAATGATTGTGTAACGTAGCATTTAATGTCTTTAATTATTCATAATAGCCTCATTATGATTTGGAGAAAATACATATCTTCAAGATACCTATAAAATGGAGGTATCTAGTCACTTGCATGGACAAGAAACAATTGGAATATACTTTGATTCACTTGTTTTTCTCCTGATTACACTCTGGTTACTCCAAATTACTCTCTTCTACATATTCTTTTGATTATCAGTAACCCGCATTCTTCTAAATTTTAGCTTTGAATGAAATTCTATTTTTTGGTTAAACAAATTGGTTCCGTTACCGGGAATTTGATAATCTATTTTCTTTTCACTTGACCTTCCTTGTTACATCAATTATGTCGAATAAAAATGACAACACCCAAGGAAACCAAGAGAACCAACAAAGTCAGGGAGGCCCACAAAATATTAACATTCAAGTTTCAACTCCGCAGGACTCTCCACATCAATCTCGTGAGGGTACTCCTGATGGATCTCAAATAAACGAGTATGCTCAATTTGAAAATGCTGAAGCTGTTGATGAAGCTTTGCAAAAATTAATTACTGCTCAGGTCAACAAAGCTGTTGAGGCGCTTGTTAACCAGTTACCTATTGCAACACCCACACCTTCTCCAAATAATAACACTATAGAAAACCCTCGTTCCGGGCTTGTTAACTCAGGCAGCGGTGGAACTCCCAGTAAACCACAGGAGAGAGAACCAGGTAATGTAATTAATTATGATTTATAAAATTTAGTACTAACCTTGCAGAGACAACTCAAGGAGCAAAGTGAACGCATAGAGCAGATACCCGGGGTGCCGCCCATAATTAAAGGGGTAGACATGGACAGATATTCGCAACAACCCTGGAAGCCAAGTGCTGCCCCCCTCCCATTTCCAAAAAAGTTCAAAATGCCTGATATTCCAAAGTATAATGGAACAACAGACCTACGAGACCACGTGACTGCATTCACAATGGGCGTAAAAGGCAATGATTTAACTAAGCAAGAGATCAAATCGGTATTAGTCAAGAAATTTGGCGAAACACTCACCAAAGGAGAACTAACATGGTATTTCCTTTTACCTGAAAATTCTATAAACTCTTTTGCTGAGCTTGCCGATTCTTTCATCAAAGCACACTCGCGAGCCCAAAAAGTGGAAAAAAGAATAGAGGATATTTTCAAAATTAAGCAAGGAGATTCAGAATTGCTTAGAGAATTCGTGGACAGATTTCAACGCGAAAGAATGACATTTCCGCGTGTACCTGATAACTGGGCAGCTATAGTTTTCACAAGCAATTTGAATGAAAAAGTTCGGAAGCTACGAGGAGACTCAAGGAAAGCCTTCAAGAATTCCCAGCTATAACGTGGAATGATGTTTATAACAGGTATAGCACGAAGATGAGAATTGAGGAAGATACTGTTCCCCGATCTCAAAAAGAAGAAAGTATACGTTTAAGACGTGCAGAGAACGAAAAAAGATCCGGTAAAAATAGGTACGAGCCCTATATGGGACCTGCAGGGAAAGACTCACGGTCAAAACAGGATAATCAAAGGCACGATCACAGATCAGAAACAAAGAATCATGTTCTTCATCAAGATTTAGGAACGAGCAAAACAACTATGAGTCACGGGATGATGATAGAAATTTAAAAGCGAGATTCGGAGGTTACAACTTCAACGTCAGCACCTCCGAGATCGTAGCTGTTTTAAAAAGCATGGGAGATAAGGTTCGATGGCCAAAGGAAATAAGATCTAATCCAAACAGGCTCAACCCTGACCATTGGTGCGAGTTCCATAATGATCACGGGCATAAAACAGCAGATTGGAGATTTTTACAATGTGAAGTTGATCATTTATTAAAACAAGGATATCTTACTGAGTTGTTCAGCGAGAAAGGCAAGCAAGCTTACATGAAGAACAGGCAGGAGCCTCCAAAACCACCTTCTCCCAAAAGAACTGTTAACGTTATAAGTGGGGGTGAAGACATCAATGGTGTGTCATATACTGCAGCTAACAAAACTTCCAAAATAACTATTACCCAAGGGAAATGGGTGCGGCATGTTCTAGAAGAAGGCAATATTACATTCAATGATGCAGATATAGATGGTGTATTAATCCCTTATAATGATGCACTGGTAATATCTTTAATTGTGCATGATACTAATGTGAAACGAGTTTTGATTGATCCAGGTAGTTCCGTGAACATTATTTTGCTAAGAGTGCTACGTGAGATGCAAGCTGAAGATGGAGTAATACCAAAGACGCATACTCTATCTGGATTTGATAATTCCAGCATCGTCACAAAAGGAGAAGTAACACTCACCACTTTTGCTGAATGGGTCGTCAAAGATACAAAGTTCCTGGTAGTAGACATGGAGATGACTTACAACATGATTCTGGGGAGACCATGGATCCATGAAATGGATGTTGTTCCTTCAACCTTGCATCAAGTTATCAAATTTCCATCGCCATGGGGAATTTGTCAAATTCGCGGATATCAACATACGTCCAGGGCTATTAACTCCGTTGCAGATACAAGCACGAGAAGTGGAGGCAAATAGCAATCACAGAAGGCAGTTGAGGACACTACAACACAAACCTCAACTGAACAAGTGCGAACAGATGTAGACTCAAGGCCTGATACCATTCAAGGACCAGAAGAGAATGAAGATATCAAAACAACGATAGAGGAATTAGAACCTGTCGTGTTATTCGCTCAGTGGCCTGATAAAAAAGTCTATGTCGGAGCTAATCTTGACAAGGCAATGAAAGGTAAGTTAATTGAATTTTTGAAAACTAACATGGATTGCTTTGCTTGGTCCCACTCTGACATGATAGGAATACCACCGGAGGTGATGAATCATAAACTAAATGAAGATTCGTCATATCCTCCTGTGAAGCAAAAGAAAAGAAAGCAGGGAACTTTCAAGAATCAGGTGATTCAAGAAGAAGTCCAAAAATTGCTAAAAATTGGTTCCATTCGAGAGGTAAAATATCCTAACTGGTTAGCCAATACTGTTTTGGTTCCAAAGAAAAACGGTAAATGGTGGGTTTGTGTAGATTATATAGATCTTAACAAATCCTGCCCTAAAAATTCTTTTCCATTACCACACATAGATCAATTGACTGATGCAACTGCAGGTCACGAATTGTTAAGTTTTTTAGATGCATATTCAGGTTATAATCATATTAAAATGAATCCGGCAGATGAAGAAAAAACTTCATTCATAACAGATAGGGGGACTTATTGTTATAAAGTAATGCCCTTTGGTCTAAAAAATGTAGGTGCAACGTATCAGAGGTTAGTTACCAAAATGTTTCAGGAATATTTAGGAAAGACAATGGAGGTATATATAGATGATATTCTTGTTAAAACTCAGTACTCAAAAAATCACATATCACACTTATCTGACACATTTCAATTTTGCGCAAATTTAATATGAAATTAAATCCCAAAAAATGTGCATTTGGCGTTGCATCAGGAAAGTTTTTGGGTTTTCTTGTTTCTAACCGTGGAATTGAAGTAAGTCCTGCACATATTAAAGCCATTGAGGAAATCTCTGACATACTTTCAAACAAGAAATAAGTTCAAAGATTAACAGGGAGAATTGTGGCCTTGGGAAGATTCATCTCTAAATCATCAGAGAAGTGTTTTAAATTCTTCTCAGCTCTTAAGAAGCAAGATCATTTTGAATGGAATGAGGAATGTCAACAAGCACTTAGGAATTTGAAAACGTACTTATCAAATCCACCTTTGTTGGCAAAACCAAAGGCTGGGGAAAAACTACTCCTCTACCTTGTTGTTTCGGAGGTGGCGGTAAATGTTGTTTTGGTCTGAGAAGAGCAAGGTAAACAATCACCTATCTATTAGGTAAGTAAATCTTTGTTAGATGCAGAGACGAGGTATCCTCAGTAAGAAAAACTTGCACTTGCGTTAATCATGTCATCTAGAAAGTTAAGACCTTACTTTCAATGCCATCCTATCGTTGTGGTAACTACCTACCCTTTACGTAACATATTACATAAGCATGAGTTATCAGGTAGGTTAGCTAAGTGGGCAATAGAGTTAAGTGAATACGAAATTGAATACCAACCTAGAACTGCTATAAAATCACAAGTATTAGCTGATTTCGTGGCTGATTTTAGTCAGGGAATACAGTTAGAAGCAGAAAAAGAATTACAGGTGTTCAATGGAGCTAACCTAGGAACTTGGACTTTATTCACTGATGGCTCATCTAACGTGAGAGGAGCAAGTTTGAGGGTAGTATTGGTACTACCTACGGGATGAAACAATTCGGCAAGCTATTAAATGTCATTCCATAACTAACAATAAAGCAGAATATGAGGCTATGATTGCAGGTTTAGAACTAGCACGAGAACTTGGCATAAATCAGATTATAATCAAGAGTGATTCATAACTCGTAGTTAATCAAATGTTGGGGACTTATACAGCCAGGGAAGTAAGGATGCAGCAGTACTTAGAAAAGGTATGAGAATTGATAAAACAATTTCAAGATTGGAAGATTAGATAATTACCCAGAGACAAAAATCTTGAAGTAGACACCCTAGCAAATCTCGCATCTGCGGCCGACATGGCAAACGATGCAAATGCCTCAGTGATACATTTATTTCATTCAGTTCTTGATCCTGATGTGAATGAGGTAAATTTTAATAACTTAACCTGGGATTGGAGGAACGAAATTATTGCTTTTTTGCAGTATGGAACCGTCCCTGATGACAAGAAAAAGGCTTATGCGCTTCGAAGGCAGGCCACTCGGTACTGCTTAAAACAAGGCAATCTATATAGTAAAATGTTTGGTGGACCCTTATCAAGATGCCTTGGACCTTCACAAACAGAGTATGTAATGAGAGAAATACACGAGGGTCATTGCGGGAATCACGCTGGTGGAAGATCACTAGTAATAACCTTAATTAGGGCAGGTTATTACTGGCCTAAAATGAAAGAGGAGGCAGAAAGTTTCGTGGCCAAATGTGATAAATGCCAGAGGTACGGTAACAATATGTATAGACCTGCGGAATTATTACATCTGGTCATTGCGCCATGGCCATTTATGAAATGGGGAATGGATATCGTAGGTCCATTACCGCAAGCAAAAGGACAGGTAAATTTTTTGCTTGTTCTCACTGATTATTTTACTAAATGGGTAGAGGCAGGTGCATTCAAACAAGTGCGAGAAAAGGAAGTCAAAGACTTTATTTGGCGGAATATCATATGTCGATTCGGCGTACCAAAGGAGATCGTATGCGATAATGGTCCTCAGTTTATTGGAGCTCAGATCACAGAATTTTTTCAAAGCTGGCAAATTAAAAGGATTACGTCAACACCCTATCATCCGGTGGGTAATAGACAGGCAGAATCAACGAACAAAGTCATTATCAACAATTTAAAGAAACGACTAGAGGAATCAAAAGGAAACTGGCCTGAAGTGTTACCTAGAGTTTTATGGGCTTATCACACAACTGCAAAAACAAGTACGGGTGAAACACCGTTCTTATTGGTTTATGGATTTGAGGCTTTAATTCCAATTGAGATAGGGGAACCAAGTACACGGTTCACACAGGCGACACAAGAGTCTAATGACGAGGAGATGCGGGTCAACCTAAACTTACTCGAGGGGCGGAGAGAAGCTGCTTTAATAAGAATGGCAGCACAAAAGCAAGTCATAGAACGATACTACAATAGAAAAACATGCCTCAGGTTCTTCAAAATTGGGGACTTTGTGCTTAAAAAGGGTTTTCAGTCTACAAAGGTATCTAACACAGGGAAATTGAGTCCAATATGGGAAGGACCCTACAAAGTGCGTAACATTGCAGGAAAAGGAGCATATGAACTGGAGACAATGGATGGCAAGATACTACCTTCGCATTGGAATGCTGTTCATTTAAAGAGATACTATTTCTAAGGAAAATCCACAGTCAGGTATAACCATTTTAAATCTCATTTTTGAATTGTTAAAATTTTACTAACGATTTTAGATGATAGGCAAAACGCTAACCCATACTAAATGATGAGCCACGACCTGCAAGGCACATGGAGTAACCTAAAATTCATGGCCTAGGGTTACAATTATTCTGATAGAAATGCAAACGGGTTATGCAGTCTTCATCTATAATCTTCCCTCCGAGTCCCATATGTTTTTCCCTTTCAGGAAAAGGACCAAATAAGAGAAACTATCAAGTGCTCGAGGCTTCATACTTCAACACTCAAATACTTGGGGGACTACATAATATACACGGACATGTGTATAAAGAAGGAAAAGAAGATTAAGGAAAAATCAAGCTTGAAAGAGTCAAGTAAAGAGCAAAAGTCATAAAGCCACGAGCTAAGGCCAAAGAAAAACATCACTATAGTTAGGGTAAAGGCTATGTACTAAAACGGGTTATAAGGAAAAACCTCGTGTCTCTTATTCTTCTTTTAAATCTGTTACAAGAAAAATAGTTACGAGAAAGTCATAGATGTAATTCAAATAAATGTAAAGTTTTATTCGGAACTAGACAAGGATCAAAAATAAAAACTTGTCAAAGTTATTTCAGAGAAACATGTGTATTCCTATTTCTTTTGTCGTATGATGATACCATTATGAAGTTGAGACATCTTCTTCATTAAGTATTGGAATATAAAAGGGCCCTCTTTTATAAAACTCATGTTTAAATTAATCATGAGGTTAACAGAAGCATTTTTCGGAAAACAAAAATGTAAATTATTCTGTAAGTCCTTAAAAATAAAGGCGAGAATAAAGCAAGCAGAAGTTTAAGATAAAAAACTTCTTAATATGTAAAAAAAAATCTAAGACTAAGGTCGAAGTTAGTCATAAAACTATGAAATTGTTTAGATTGCCCCATTAAAAGACATGGGGACCGACATCAACCCTCAAATGAAGTTAAGGGTTTGATTACAGTCTTCCAAAATCAAAACAAAAACAATATCATTTGAATGATTAAAACTGGTCACTGAGAAGTTTGTGGTATTGAGGCAGGAACGTCAATAACAACAGGCTCAATTTGGGCAGGTGCATCAGCAGGCGCGGTTTCAACTTGGCTTGCAGCAACGGGCTCGATCGGGTTTGAAATAGTCATGATACCCGTATCATCTTCAACATTCATGAGAGCTTCAGCCACGGGAACTTCATCCACGGGAGAAGGGAAGTCCTGAGTTTGTTGAGCCTTTTCAATGGTTTCGTTGATTTTAGCTAACTCCAACTCCAGGTTGAAGTTTTCTTGGCCAGCTTCAAGTAGGGTATCACGACGGGAATTCAAAAAAGCCCAACTTGCGTCAACAACAGAATTTTCTTAAAGAGAGGCGTGGGAGCATTCTAAAGCACGCACCTTATTAGCAGAGATTCTGAGGTCTTCTTGTGCTTGAGTCAAATTTTGCACAAGCTCCCCAGCGTAAACTTCCTTTTAGTTTAAAAGAGCCTTTAATTCTCTGATCTCTTCACTAGCTTTAGATAGGTGCTCTGAGAAGGAGGACTCGAGACGATCTTTGTCTTTCTATGCTTGGTGTGAAGAAGCTTTTGCAACCGCCAATTCTGAAGTTAAAGCCCGTACTCGCTGCTCTAAGGTATTCTTGCTCTCTTGTAAACTCTCTATATCAAGATGAGCACGCTCAAATTGCCCCTTCCAATTGGTTTCTTCCAATTGAGAGTCGCGTGCTGTCTTCTCCAAAAGGGCAATTCTGTTCATCAACTCTGTGCCGATGAGATTAGCCTAAAAAATAAAAGAGAAGAAATAAGAATCTCAAAGATGAAAAATTTTGCAAAGTAAAAATTGGAGAGAAGGAAAATACCTTCAGAGTGGCATGCACGATATCATTCATTAAAGTCAAGGAACTCTGGCTCTCCAGCTTTGCTTTTTCAATTGGGCCAATAAGAGGCTCCAGACATACATCCGCCTGACCTGACTTTCTCAAAGGTTGTTCTCAGCAGGATTTTCGATAGTTACCCGCCTCATAGCGGCACTTCTACTTGAAGAGCCCGTTTCAGTATGATGAACTATAGAGGGGGGAATAGTCAAAGGAGGAGCCGGAGAAGAGGTAAGAGCAGTAGAAGAAGGAACGGAAATAGCTGGGGCCGGTAAAGAAGGAATCACATGCACGGGTAAGGAAAAAGACGATAAAGGTACTTCGTCTAAAACAGGCCCGACATCTTCATGACTAAATCCACTGACGAAAAGTTGGTCGGTAGACTCACGAGTATCGTAGGGAGTGACGTCATCATCAGGAATTATTATTGGGGTTTCAACAGGTTTGGTAAAAGAAACCGAGACTTCAGCTTCGTCATCGGAAACAATGAATCTCCTAACTCGTGGCCTCGTTACCAAGGAACTCTCATTTTCCTCTTCTTCAGAATTTTCCTCTTCAGCAGCCTTCCTTTTAGCAGAAGAGGAACCCAAGACTATTTCTCGGGCTCTCTCTAGAGAGATACGGGTTCCCGAAGGAGTACGAGTCCCCGAAGAGACACGGGAGCCTGCAACTGCTTCAGCAGTAACCCCTTGAATAGCAAATTCTGACAAAAAGAAGGATAAAAGTTAAAAAAATAAAAGAGAATATAGGCACGAAAAGAACAAAATGTGAACTCTTACCATGAGTCTTTACCTTCCAACCAAAGCGGTTAGAAAGTGTTTTCTAATATTTACCGTCCATTGGCGCGATCTTCATCAATTTATCTACCCAACCACAAAAATTGGGAACATCCCCCCACAATTCCCATGGTTGCTAAAAAAACAAAGGGGGGGGGGGTAAAATTAGAAAAGTTGATAAACTTGAAAGAAGAAGGTACGAGAGGGATAAAAGACCTACGTGCAAAATTCCACTTCTCAGGGAAGGGAACGTTATCTTCACCCACTAAACCAACAGTGGGGGCAGCAACAAATTGGGCATACCAGCCACGATCCTTGTCATCTTCAGGCCTCACCAAAACCCTCTTACTCCTGGCTACTAGTGTAAAAACACCATTACGAAAAAGCCTAGGTGAGTAAAGATGAATCAAGTGAGGGAAAGTAAAAGGAGCTTCAGCTCTAGTGGCTAAATGCCTTAAACAGGCAACTGCCCTCCATATGATTGGGCCAATTTGACCCAAGCAAACATTGAAGCAACGGAAAAATTCAAGAATGACTGGGTCGATTGCTGGTCTAAACCCTAAAGTAAAAGGGTAAGTGTAAACAAAAGAGAACCCAGTTAAATAGGAAGTAATTCTCTGATTCGGATTAGGGATAATAATGGGAAAATCATTACTCCAATGACAGTCCTTACGAACCACATGAGTCAAAACCTCTGTAATTTGAGTAGGGTAAGCATCGACACGATCTAATGCGGAAACCTGGTTTCTAAGAGATTCCCTGTCATGGTAAAAAGACAATTTTGAAGGGACTATCTCATCTACTAAAGGTTCGCGTAAAGGTTCAGAATGATCTTTACCCCTAGAAGAAGATTTTTGAGAAAGAGAACCTCTGGTTCTAGAGGAAGGACCAGAACCAGAAGAAAGCATAGACGAACCACCTCCTCGAGTAGATCCTAAACTACGAAATTTACCTCCCCTTCTGTACCTAGCAGGGGCATTAGGGAAGGAGTCAGTAATGGAAACTCTCTCAGGGTTAGGGCTTGGAGAAGACATATCGAAGAGGAATGATCTAAGGAAGAAGTCAACAGAGATTTGGAGAAATAAGTATTCAATAAGCTTTATGTGATAAAAGACAAGGGAAAAAAATTATATTTATACCGATAAGCAACCGCCAAAGGTAAAAGTGCGGAGGTGGAAAGACCATAATTATGATAACTGACACTTTGTTAATAGTGGAACTGTAAAAACCTTTAAAAAGGCTGCAAAAACTGCAGAGCCAATGGAAAATTGACACGTGCATGAAATATTAAATGGAAGTGACAATTGAAGCGTCAATTTTGTCATAGCATTAATGGTGACAAAAATTCTCGTTTTAATGAAATCCACTTCCCAAATATTCAATTGATGAATAAATGGAAAGTGGGGGAACTATCTGTATTGGAAAAAATTGCATTTATATATGTAAGTGACATGTTGAGACACGTGGACTGGTCAAATAGTGAAAGAATTATAATTAGTCAAGAGGCACGGGCAGTAGTAGAAACGAGCAAAGGCAAAGGAAGAGGCACGGGAGGACATTTGAAGGATTCACCGCCCGTACCTATTTAAATCATTTATCAAAAGGAACGGATCTGACCATAATAAAGCGCGTAGATACGGAATTCGACAGACATTAAATATTGGATACGTTAAAGAATTTGTATTGATTACAATGATTGTGTAACGTAGCATTCAATGTCTTTAATTATTCATAATAGCCTCATTATGATTTGGAAGAAACGCATATCTTCAAGATACCTATAAAAGGGAGGTATCTAGTCACTTGCAAGGACAAGAAACAATTGGAATATACTTTGATTCACTTGTTTTTCTCCTGATTACATTTTGGTTATGTTGCGACCAAAACACTCACGCAAGTGCACGCGATCGACAAGTAATATAGTAGTAAGTAGAGTATCGTTCCTAAGAGGAATTGTGATCAACTTATCGACTGATGTAGACTCAAACAATTATCAATTCAAGCTAAATTATCACAAAATATATAAAGAACCAATTTACAATTTACCTAGTAATTAAACAATAATTCAATACAAAATTACTACACCAATTTCACAATATTTTTATAACAATTTGGATAAATATATTCCCGGGTCATGGACTTGCTAGAAATTATGCTACTATTTTAGCTTAAGATTGATTTATTGAATTATCCGGGTTATTGATTATAAGGTTAATAATATTGATAAGAATCTTTCGAGTTCTTATGCATCTATTCAGGTTAAACTAATACCTATATGTCTATGGTATTAATATTAGCAAGAATGCATTTACAACTCCTATTTTTCAACCAAGAAAGGCAATTAAGTATAGTTCTATCTTAATTGCGAATATTTCACTCGATGCCCAGGATCCGGATCTTGCTCTATTTGATTCTATATGCAACCAAGAATTTCCTTTGTCAAGTTTAATTCAAGATTCGTAAATAATATTTCATTGTTAGCTACGCAGTAAAATAATTAGAAGCAGAATCAAATAAATAACCCATAACAATAAATTCAACATCTTCAATCTAAGCTTCAAATAACATAATTATCTAACATCCATGACCTAAGAATACTAGAGTTTTTAGCTACTCATAATTATACAAAAATCAACAATAAAAGTTTTAAACATAATATAAACAAACAAATAGAAGAAAGTTTAGAAGAACTCTTTGAATCCTTGCTCCAAGATGTTGTTCTTCTTCTCCTTTCTTTAGCTCCAAGATGAGCTCCTCCTTCTTCTATGGCTTTTTTTCCCAAGGATGAATAGTATTTTTGCACTTACTCCCCTCAAAATCTGATCTATCCTCTCAATAATGGAGCTTTACTTTATGTAAGTTGAGTGGGATTAAGAAGGAATTCCAATTTTACCCCTAAATAAAGTCTCTCTGGGTCGGTAGTGCGCGAACTATTGCGCGAACTACAGAGTTCACGCACTACTTCGCGCAGTATTCTGCCTCTGCTCCTTATACGCGCGAACTACTACGCGAACTTTGTAGTTCGTGCGATAGTTAGCGCGCCTCTGAAGCTTGATTTTTTCTATTTTTGTCCGTCTCGTACTTGCGCACACTCGACTCCTAGGGGTTGTTCTTGCTCATAAATCATCCCAATATCCTCTTGAAAGCATCATTTAGGCTTCTCATCCTGCAAGGTATACATATTTTGAGTAGAGCCTATTTTTCCATCAATTAACCATAATATGACATCGGAATATAATCAAGCAGAAGCATAAACAATAGCTAAATCACCTAGATTTCGCCTATTATCAACACCCCACACTTAATTCATTGCTAGTCCTCGAGCAATCAACTAGAGAATTCTTTACTTAACCATTTCCCTTAATTCCTTACACCTAGAACAATGTACATGTATTACGTTTAGCAGTGAACAATCCTAGCCTCAAAGTCGACTCTCAAGTGCCATGCAATATTTACACTTCCTCAAAGTACTCTATATAGAAGTCAAGACTTGCTTTTCCGTCACGAATCATATGCCCTCACAATTATATCAACAAAAACTGAGTTCAATCCATCACATTCAATTCATATGCCCACATATATCAAGGAAATCACTCAATCTCACAAAAGAGGTCACATGCATGCAATTGGTACCATAAGCTTGCCCTTAATGTAAATCTCTACTAATGTAGGCTAGCTCGATCCAAAATCAATTAGGACTTTTTCATGGTTGTAATGTGGGCTAAGGGACGGGTAGGATGTATTTAGGAATAGTGACTCAACCCCTAAGCACTTTAACACATCACACGAGCAATTTTTCATTGCAAATTCTTCAACCCACTTCTCATTCATACACAATATCATCCCACAAATACGCCCTTCTTCTTTAAGCACTCTATTAATTCGTTCTCACTAGCTAGAGCGTGACACAATGTAATCATCTCTTTTTTTCAGTTTATTTTTCTTGTCACTCAATTTTTGCTAGTGGTGTATTTGTTTACAACATAAGTGCACCTTTCATCCTTTTATTGATTCCACTCAAAAGCCACCCCACACTTATTTCCTTCTTACTTCTTTTAGCTCTCCTCTCATAATTAATGTGCTTTAAGAGGTAAAAGGATCAAGACAATGTCAATTAAGAACAAAAGGGTATATACTTGTAATGCGGGTGCCAAACAAAAGTCTAAAGGCTTAAAAGGGTTAACTAGGGACAAATTTTATTTGTTATAAGAAATTAAGCTCAAAAAAGGTCAAAGAAAGCCTAACATCATTTTTCAAACCAAGCATTACCTCAAATTTTGCTTCAACTCACATGCCGGGCAAGTTCTAGACACAAGTACAGTACATGGACTACACAAATACGCACCACACATGGAATATGACTCATTCCAGATCAGCTCATCAAGACACTCCATTACGAGCATTCAATTCAGTACAAACATACAAATTAAGGCATTTTCAGTGAGATTCAATAATTAAGACTAAGCGTTACACTCTAGGGTCTATTGTGTTCAGGTGTGTCAACGCTATGTGTTCACTTTTATATAGCTTATAACTCCTTATTTTAGTCTACAAAATATATATATATATATATATATATATATATATAAACAGAAATTTAAAACTACCTATGCCCGGTTCAAGATTTAAAACTACCTAAAAAATACAAAAAATAAAAACAAATTTTTTTTTGTTGTTTTCTATGGGCTCAGTCCCTCAAGAACTCCTATCTAAAAGAATCCGTCATCGGGCCGCGCCAATATAACTACTAAAAAAAATATGTTTGAGAACAATTACTCCAACAATACTAAATCACCAAAACATTTAAAAACAAAAGTGAAATAATCACGCAATCCTAAAACATTATATATTGTACCACACCACCAAAACATTCCAACAATCCAAAACAATTGAAACAACCTAAAAATCCATAATAATTACTACCATCCTCCACTCCACACTTAAAACGAGACATGTCCCCATGTCTTTCATTATAAACAAGAGATGAAGCAGAGATACTTCCCCGAGGAGTCACTCTTGATCGGACACGGTTTCAGGATTCACGTTGCACGCACGCCCCAAAGCTCGCAGCCAACCCATGAACTTCTTTTCCGACTTGACTTGTCGGTCAGCTATTGCGTCCACACGAGTGTTCAAATCATGCATGGAAATGCGTATATCAGCCACCTATTATTCCAATGTGGTGGACCGGGATACTCTGGCACTTCTTGAAGAGGATGCTGCGCGTGATAGTGCTACAACTAATCTTCTGGGTGCTTGAGCCAGTGCTTCTCCCTCCACCTCCATTTTCTCTTCCTCCTCCGAAGCGTCCGAACCACTTTCATTCTCTCTACCTATCTCTGCTGCTGAGGCTGCCTCCGTGGTGTTCGGGCCAGGTCGGATCTTGTGGCTTTTTCTTACCAGTCCGTCCACACAAATGTTTTCAGGCATCTGCACATTCCTGCAAAGCCTAGTCACCAAAGAAGGGAAAAAGAAACCATACTGGCATTGGGGGCATTTGATGAACATCTCATCATGGATCACTTTGACCATGTCGAAGGGAAGGCCCTTGATGAAACACCAAATCAACGCAGCCTGGGGTCCATTCACCTCTGTAGTATTTGTGGAGGGGATAAGACATATGTTAATCACGTACAGCCATCACTTCGCCTCTTGAGTTAAGACGGTTGAATGGAACTTCTCTCCAGATTCTAGCCATTCTACGTTTTCCCTGGTTCACAAATTTTATCAAAGAAGCACTCCCACTTGGCATCGGTTGGATGGCGCCCATATTCATAAAAGTTCGAGTTCTCAGGCAGCGGGTTATGCAGTTGATAAGCTGCGCGTATCGCCTCAATGGAGGCATCTACCTCCTTCTGGCGCACTGTGACCACCTGGTGGACATGCTCGGGTAGACTGGCATAGAATTCTCGTACCACCATTTCATTAGCCTCCCCTGGCTCGTTAATGAAAGCTTTCAAACCCCGCTCCATTAACTCATTGAACATGTGGGGGCATCGTTCCTTGACCGTTTGGATATTGATGCCCCTTTCCAGAATTGCCTTCTTAGTCGCCTTCTCTGTTAATCGGTTATAAGCCCCAAGGGAGACAAATTTGCTGCTATCATAGGATCGTGCTGAAGCTGCACTTTGGCGGCTTGATGATGGACCCGTGGCTTGGCGCTTTTTCATTGGTGCCATAATACCTGCAAAACGTGGACATATTAGCTTAGCCCAACAAAAGTAGTGTGACTTGCTGCGGTTACTCAGACTTCACACGCAAAATTGGACACAACTACATAATCATGCTCATTGAGGCCTTTCCACAAACACCTTGTGGGCAGTAGGCTCTCACAACATTTTTCTAAGGGTCTTGCAACAAAGGCTTCCCATAAAAGTTCATTCATAACCCAATTCAAGTCCTACGCACCCCACACTTACAACAAACTAACCCCACAATATATTTTACCGAATTTGAAACCCAAATCACAAAATACAACTATATTAATGGCTTAAAATTCAAGAAGAAACTTAAAATCTGAAAATAGTAAGAGAAAAACATAAAACTAAAGAAAACTAAAACTAGGGTTCATACTTTGTTAGAATTCGTGAGGTGGGGTGAAGCTGCTAATGATTTTAGGGAAGGAGCCCTAATGATTTTGAGATATGAGATGAGTGCTTGAAGTTATGAAAGTTAGGGGTTTTGTTGGTTTGGAAGAGATGATTGTGTTTTGGGGGTATTGGGTTTGGTTTAATGAAAGGGGAAGGGGTATGAACTATTTATCTTACTAAAATAAAAGAAACAAAAAGAAAAACAAAAACAAAACAGAAAATAACACGCCTGAAAAGTTCCAGGCTGATAGGCTCGTCCAGGCGCGCGAACTATAGTGCTTTTCAGTTAAACCAGGCAGAATGGTGCGCGAAGTATTGCGCGAACTATATAATTTGCGCGATAGTTCACGAAGAAAGTTTTATTTTATTTTTTTACCTTAGCATCTGCCCTTGTTCACCTGCATTTATTAGTACATAAAAAAATCATATATTCACAAATACCACAATCGTTGGGTTGCCTCCCAACCAGCGCCTTATTTTACGTCACGGCACGATGCCATATTGCATTATACATCAGTTAAATCTACTGAGGTTTTGTGACGTTGAATGTCACCACCCCAATAGTGTTTAATTCGTTGACCATTTACCAAGAACGTGCTTGTTGAATTAATGTCTCGCAATTCAACTATTCCATGAGGAGTTACACTTACTACAACAAAAAGGCCTGCCCAACGGGACTTAAGCTTTCCAGGAAAAAGCTTTAGCCTTGAGTTGAACAAGAGAACTTCTTGACCCGGCTCAAACTCACGATGTTGGATGTGTTTGTCGTGCCACTTCTTGGTCTTTTCTTTATATAACTTGGCATTTTCATAAGCATGCAACCGAAACTCATCAAGTTCATTGAGTTGTAGCAGTCTTTTTTCTCCAGCTAAGTCCATATTCATATTTAGCTTTTTGATTGCCCAATAAGCTTTATGTTCTATCTCAACAGGCAAATGACATGCTTTTCCATAAACCAACCTGTATGGAGAAGTACCTATTGGAGTCTTGTATGCAGTTCGGTAAGCCCACAATGCATCTTCTAACTTACCGGACCAATCTTTCCTATTTGCGCTCACAGTTTTCTCCAAAATCTGTTTTACCTCCCTGTTTGACACTTCAACTTGACCACTCGTTTGAGGGTGATATGCAGTAGCAACCTTGTGTCTTACACCATATTTTGCTAGAACATTTTTCAACAATTTGTTGCAAAAGTGTGTTCCTCCATCATTTATCAACACCCTTGGAGTTCCAAAGCGTGTGAAAATGTGTTTCTTCACAAAACTTACCACTACCTTCACATCATTAGTAGGAAGAGCAATGGCCTCAGCCCACTTAGACACATAATCCACTGCAACCAAAATATATCTTTTCCCATTAGAATATGGAAATGGTCCCATGAAATCTATTCCCCAGACATCAAAGAGTTCTACTGCCAAAATATTTTGTAAAGGCATCTCGTGCTTCTTCGTGATCGTTCCGGTTCTTTGCCACCTGTCACAATTTTTAACAAAAGCATGTGCATTTTTAAACAATTTTGGCTAGTAAAAACCTCATTGCAAAACCTTTTGTGCAGTTCTGGCTCCACCATGATGACCTCCATAAAGAGAAGAATGGCAGTCATGCAATATTGCATTCATCTCCTCCTCAGGGACACACTCTTACCAATTGATCTGCGCATTGCTTGTATAGAAAAGGCTCGTCCCACATGTAGAATCTCACATCATGTAAGAACCTTCTTCTATGGTTAGCTGTGAATTCTGGTGGAGTCACCCCAGTTGCAATGAAATTCACATAATCAGCATACCACGGGGTTTCATCCGAAGTGATGGCCAGCAAATGTTCGTTAGGGGATGTTTCTTTGATTGATTCTCCTTCAGTGACATGGCCTCTATTTTCCAGCCTAGATAAATGATCTGCAACCTGATTCTCTATTCCCTTTCGATCTCGAATCTCCAAATCAAATTCCTGCAAAAGAAGAACCCATCGAATTAACCTTGGCTTGGCATCTTTCTTTGCAAATAAATACCTTATAGCTGAGTGATTTGTGTAAACTATGACTTTTGTCCCCGCTAGATAGGATCTAAACTTATCAAATGCCCATACTACTGCGAGCAACTCTTTTTCAGTAACAGTGTAATTCATTTGAGATGCATTAAGAGTTCTACTCGCATAGTGAATGGAACAAAATATTTTCTCTTTCCGCTGCCCCAAAACAGCTCCAATGGCTATATCACTTGCATCACACATCAATTCAAATGGAAGTTTCCAATCTAGAGAAATGATAATCGGTGCAGTAACTAATCTTCGTTTCAGCTCATCAAATACTTTCAGACAAGCATCATCAAACTTGAAAGATGTATCTTTCTCAAGAAGCCTGTACAAAGGAGATGAGATTTTTGAAAAATCCTTGATGAAACGACGGTAAAAACCCGCATGACCTAAGAAACTGTGAATGCCTCTAACTGATGTTGGTGGAGGTAATTTTTCAATTGCTTCCACCTTTGCTTTATCCACCTGCAATCCATTCTTGGACACTTTATGCCCTAAGACTATGCCTTCACGTACCATGAAATGGCATTTTTCCCAATTTAGTACCAAATTTGTTTCTTCACACCTAGCAAGGACCTTATCAAGATTCATTAAACATTCATCAAAAGAACATCCAAATACAGAAAAATCATCCATAAATACTTCCACAAATCTTTCAACCATATCAGTGAAAATAGTCATCATACACCTTTGAAAAGTCGCAGGTGCATTGCAAAGACCAAATGACATTCTTTTAAATGCATATGTCCCATAGGGACATGTAAATGTGGTCTTTTCTTGGTCTTCTGGGGCTATAACAATTTGATTATATCCCGAGTAGCCATCCAAAAAACAGTAGTATTCCTGCCCGGCTAATCTATCAAGCATTTGGTCAATAAAGGGAAGGGGGAAATGGTCTTTTCGGGTGACATTATTCAATTTTCTATAATCTATGCAAATCCTCCACCCAGTCACAGTTCTAATTGGAATCAAATCATTATTTTCATTTGTCACTACGGTCATTCCTCCTTTCTTTGGAACACATTGGACTGGACTTACCCATTTGCTATCAGATATTGGAAATACAATACCTGCATCAAGCCATTTAATCACTTCTTTTCTTACCACCTCTTTCATGTTCGGATTTAGGCGGCGTTGTTGTTCTATTCTTGGCTTGTGCCCTTCCTCCATGAGAATTTTATGCATGCAAAAAGCTGGACTAATACCTCTTATGTCGGACATTGTCCACCCAATTGCTCTTTTATGCTCACATAGTACTCTTAACAATTTCTCCTCCTGCAATTCAGACAAGTCAGTAGAAATAATAACAGGTAACGTTTCAGAACTACCCAAATAAGCATAATGAAGGTGAGAAGGTAAAGGCTTTAATTCCAATTTGGGAGCTTCTTCAACTGAGGGCTTCAGAGGAGGACCATCTGGCCTGTTCAAAAGGATTAAAACCTTTTATATATTCACATGTTGCATTCAAAGTATGTTTCATCTTCTCAACCTCATCATTAATCTCCAAACTTTCAAACAACACAATTGCTTTTTCTAAAGAATCCTGCAAATATACACTTGAGGTAATAAGTTGTTCATCAATCTCCATGACGGATATCATGGACAATTCTTCATACTGCCGAGGAAGTTGAATTGCTTTATATATATTAAAAACTACTTCCTCGTTGTCAACTCTCATGATCATTTTTCCTTCTCTTACTTTAATTATAGCATCACCTGTAGCCAAGAGAGATCTTCCCAATATAATAGGAACGTTTTCATCGGCCTGAAAATCCAAGATAATGAAATCAGCCGGGAAAATAAATTTCCCAATTTTCAGTAGCACATCCTCTATCACCCCTTCCGGGTAAGCTATGGACCTGACTGCTAGTTGCAACATCACCGTGGTGGGTTTTGGAGCTCCCAAACCCAATTGTTTGTACAAAGACAATGACATCAAATTTATGCTTGCTCCCAAATCACAAAGTGTGTGGCCTACATCAACATTGCCTATTCTCACAGGGATAGTAAAGCTGCCAGGGTCCTTAAGCTTTTGAGGAAGCTTATTTTGGACCCTTGAAGTGCACTCTTCAGTAAGTGCAACTGTTTCAAATTCAGTCAGTCTCCTCTTGTTAGCCACAATGTCTTTTATGTATTTGGCATATTTTGGAATATCACGAATCACATCTACCAACGGAATATTCAATTGAATCTGACTCAACATAGAGAGAAATTTGTTGAACATGCGATCGTCATTCTTTTTCTGCAATCTTTGTGGAAAAGGTGGCGGTGGCCTTGGAACATTCACAGGTGCTGAAATTGTATCATCTTTCCTTACTTCCGGTGTTGCTTTGGGAATCAATTCACCCTCAGGTACAGGCTTGTCTTTTCTCTTCTTTGGAACTTCTTCTAATTTCCTTCCAGTTCTAAGTGTAATTGCACTAACTTGCGGATTTTTCTCTGTATCACTTGGAAGAGCACCTGCAGGCCTAGTATTTTTATTTGCAGCTAGTTGTCCCAATTGTCTTTCAAAATTTCTAAAGTCCGTTCTGATTTGTTGGTTTTCTTGCAACAATTTCTTCAACAAATTATTTCTATTTTCTTCTACCTGCTGAGGTGGTCTTTGTGGTTGATTAAAATTTCCTTGGGGTCTATGTTGATTCTGATTGGGTTGATTCCCACCCCAATAGAAATTAGGATAATTCCTCCAATTTGGGTTGTAAGTGTTCCCATATTGGGCTTGTTGATTCATCAGACCTCTGTTTTGTTGTCCAACATAGTAAATAGATTCAGGATTGGTCGGGCACATGTCACTTGCATGATTATTGCCATACATTTCACAACAAATCGACATTTGTTGAACCTGCTGCATTGGTTGTGATGGTCCCGTTGTCATTCTGGTCATTTGATTTGCCAATTTTGCTAAATCTGCTCTCATGGCAGAAATGTCATCCAGTTCAAGTAACCCTGCTTTCTGTTTTATTGCTCTCCTTGGTTCTCCTTCACCTTGCCAATTATGATCATTAGCAGTAAAGTTATTCAGCAGATGTTGTATTTCACTGTATGGTTTTGCCATGCAACTACCTCCACAAGCTGAATCAAGATTCATTTTGGAAGTTTCGTCTAATCCATCAACAAAAGTATGGCCCAATACTTCATCAGTTTGACAATGATGAGGACAATCCCGAAGTAGTTTCTTGTATCTTTCCCAAGCTTGGCGAAGAGTTTCACCATCCCGTTGTTGAAACCCAAGAATCTGACTCCGCAAAAACTTTGTCTTTTTGGTGGGGAAAAACTTGATTAGGAATTTCTTTGCTAAATCATCCCAATTGTGGATTGAATTAGCTGGCTCTTTTTGCAACCATTCTCTAGCATCCCCCAATAATGAAAAGGGAAATAAGGTCAGCCTGACATAATCCTTGGAAACATTTGGATAATTGTAAGTATCCGTTATTTCCAAAAAAAAATTGAATGTGCCTTTGTGGGTCTTCATGGGATAGACCAACATATTGCCCAGTGGACTGTATCAGCTGCACCATGTACTGTTTAAGTTCAAAGTAATCAGTGATTTCAAGCTTCACAATGGCCTGAGTCATATTAGCAAGGTTTGGCCTTGCTGGTTCTATCACCGCACGTTCTTGATTACCTGCCATCACTGTTGGCTGTGGTTGAACTTGAATGTCCAACTCTCTTTCTGTTTTGTTTCTAGCTTCCCACTCCTTCCTTGTTCTATGAATTGTTCGTTCAATTTCAGGATCAAAAGGGAAGAGGTTGTTTGTGCTTCTACTCCTCCCCATTCAAGAGAAGAGCCTGCACAACACAAACAAAGTAGATGAAAAATTTAGGTTTTTATTAATAGCTAATAAAATCTTAAAACAGTCAAGTAGCTAATTTCAATTCCCCGGCAACGACGCCAAAAACGTGTTGCGACCAAAACACTCACGCAAGTGCACGCGATCGACAAGTAATATAGTAGTAAGTAGAGTATCGTTCTCACGAGGAATTGTGATCAACTTATCGACTGATGTAGACTCAAACAATTATCAATTCAAGCTAAATTATTACAAAATATATAAAGAACCAATTTACAATTTACCTAGTAATTAAACAATAATTCAATACAAAATTACTACACCAATTTCACAATATTTTTATAACAATTTAGATAAATATATTCCCGGGTCATGGACTTGCTAGAAATTATGCTACTATTTTAGCTTAAGATTGATTTATTGAATTATCGGGGTTATTGATTATAAAGTTAATAATATTCATAAGAATCTTTCGAGTTCTTATGCATCTATTCAAGTTAAACTAATACCTATATGTCTATGCTATTAATATTAGCAAGAATGCATTTACAACTCATATTTTTCAACCAAGCAAGGCAATTAACTATAGTTCTATCTTAATTGCGAATCTTTCACCAGATGCCCAGGATCCAGATCTTGCTCTATTTGATTCTATATGCAACCAAAAATTTCCTTTGTCAAGTTTAATTCAAGATTCGTAAATAATATTTCACTGTTAGCTACGCAGTAAAATAATTAGAAGCAGAATCAAATAAATAACTCATAACAATAAATTCAAGATCTTCAATCTAAGCTTCAAATAACATAATTATCTAACATCCATGACCCAAGAATACTAAAGATTTTAGCTACTCATAATTATACAAAAATCAACAATAAAAGTTTTAAACATAATATAAACAAACAAATAGAAGAAAGTTTAGAAGAACTCTTTGAATCCATGCTCCAAGATGTTGTTCTTCTTCTCCTTTTTTAGCTCCAAGATGAGCTCCTCCTTCTTCTATGGCTTTTTTTTCCCAAGGATGAATAGTATTTTTGCACTTACTCCGCTCAAAATCTGATCTATCCTCTCAATAATGGAGCTTTACTTTATGTAAGTTGAGTGGGATTAAGAAGGAATTCCAATTTTACCCCTAAATAAAGTCTCTCTGGGTCGGTAGTGCGCGAACTATTACGCGAACTACAGAGTTCGCGCAGTATTCTGCCTCTGCTCCTTATACACGCGAACTACTACGCGAACTTTGTAGTTCGCGCGATAGTTAGCGCGCCTCTGAAGCTTGATTTTTTCTATTTTTGTCCGTCTCGTCCTTGCGCACACTCGACTCCTAGGGGTTGTTCTTGCTCATAAATCATCCCAATATCCTCTTGAAAGCATCATTTAGGCTTCTCATCCTGCAAGGTATACATATTTTGAGTAGAGCCTGTTTTTCCATCAATTAACCATAATATGACATCGGAATATAATCAAGCAGAAGCATAAACAATAGCTAAATCACCTAGATTTCGCCTATTATCAGGTTACTCCAAATTACTCTCTTCTACATATTCTTTTGATTATGAGTAACCCGCGTTCTTCTAAATTTTAGCTTTGACTGAAATTCTATTTTTTGATTAAACAACTTTACCAATTACACCAAAACTCTCCTCCTGAAAAAACACGAACTGCATTATCATCACAATTGTACTTTCACCAATCATATTTGATAAAAATCAAAGCACAAATAAAAAAGGACGATGGTGATCAAGAACAAACACGCACGAAGAAATCAAAAATGCAATTAACCAAATACATCTGGTTAATTACTTCAAATGTACAACACTTAAACTTTGAAATTTCCAATTAGGCTCATATTATTTCAGTTCAACCAGTCGTTGGAGGAGGTCGTTTGCCCGGAGGTTCTGGCTTTTTTGCTCTTACAACTACGTGCGTCAACCCCTCGCCTTGAGCATTTGCTGCTTCATCTTTCTCCACTAGTCCTTGATCTTTAGCAATTTCTAATCCTGAAAAAAATGAAAACATATGCACACCCGAATTAACAATAACAATATACCCAGTATGATCTCATAAGTAGGGTCCGAGGAGGGTGGGACGTACATAGACCTTACCCTTATCTTATGTGAGATAGTTATCTTATGTGAGATAGAGAGGTTGTTTCCAATAGACTCTCAGCATATACATACCCAAATCAAGGGGCAGCCCGGTGCACTAAGCTCCCACTATGTGGGGTCCGGAGAAGGACCGGACTAAGGGTCTATTGTACGCAGTCTTATCCTGCATTTCTACAATATGTTATTTCCACGGCTCGAACCCGTGACATCCTGGTCACATGACACCAACTTTATCAGTTACGCCAAACAATGACGGATCCAGAATTTATAGATTATGAGTGTTCAACTATACTTAATTTGAAAATTACTATTTAGACTGGGTGCTTAGTTAATATATTTGTATAAATTATTAAAAAAAATTTATATAAGTAGTAGTGTTGTTTTCAAAAGCAATGAGTGCTTAAGCACCCATATGATATAATGTGGATCTGCCATTGACGCCAAGGCTCCCCTTCGTATACATACCCAAATCATTTTGCGAAAAATGAAAAAAGAGAAAAATATCTTAATAATGAAATCAACATGACGACTAATTAAGGGTTATAGTTTAGTGGTATCAGTACAAGATATTTCGTACTATAGGTAAGGACGATTTCCACTGCCCTGGTTCCCCAAACTCTTATGTAATATGATATGAAAAACTTTAAAAATAAGAAACGGCACTAAAAAAATTGGTGAAACATTATGTCGATAAGATAGTTTTCAACTCTTAATTACCTTTAGCAGGTTCTTCACTTGGAGTGATGGATTTAGACAGATCTTGAATCTCGTTTCTCTTATCTTCAGCCATCTTTCTAATTTTTCTAGGTATTTCTTCCACAAGGCTCGAGTTGTATGTATAGAAGATTAATCATTGATGGTCAATTAATTGCTTTATCTAAATAGAGTTGACAATTAGAGACGGAGCTAGCCTATTAAGTGCGGGTTTGACCGAACTCAATCACTTTTACTTAAACACTGTATTTATATTAGGAAATTCATTGAATATATTTAAATATTTAACTGTGAAGCCAGTAACTAAGACGAAATATGGGTTCTGAGGCATATTAACAACCCATAAATTTTAAATTATGCTTCCGCCTCCGTTGAAAACCGTTAGGTTTCCTAAGGCATTATTTTAGACTTGAGATTGGCGTGCTATTATATTATATAAGGTTCATATTAATTATTACATCTGTATTTTCAATTTGCCAGTTGGACTATACAAAGGGACATGCCCTTCTCTTTAAAAATCTTTCAAATAATAATTGAAGTGCTCTTTTAACTACGACAACAATAACAACAACAAACTCAGTTTGATCCCAACATGTGGAGTCTGGGGAGGATAATTTGTACGCAGACCTTACCTTACCTAATACACGTAGAGAGACTATTTCTAATAGACCCCCGGCTCAGGAAACTGTGTGCTTTTAACTGTGTCCAATAATAATTGAAGTGCTCTTTTAACTGTGTGCTTGAAACTTAATAAGAATTGTGCATTCATCTTAAATTCCAGTCCGTGCTTTCAAGTTCATATAAGGTTACTGCTGTGGTTTTTGTTCATCAGCAAACAAAACTAAAGATATTAAGATAGTACTCCCACCGTCTAAATTTATGGGGTGATGTTTAACTGGCAATGAATTTCAATTCATAAAAGAAAAACAAAATTGACACTTATGGTCTAAAAAAGTAAAAAAATATATTTAAATCATTTCATTAAGAAAAAAGTAAGATGTTTAGAGCTAATTTATTTCTGAATATAACATTAATGTAAGTATAGGCTAAAGGAAAAGTGTTTCCCGGAAGGAGGAGAAAAAAGTTGCAGTACATATATTGGAAAGAGCATTAATAATAAACCTTCGGACATTCAATATCACCCGGATCCGTGGCGCAATGGTAGCGCGTCTGACTCCAGATCAGAAGGTTGCGTGTTCGATTCACGTCGGGTTCAAAACTCCCGATCCATCCGGTTCACTTTTTATTTATTTCGTTCTCACTCCCTACCACTACCCATAAGCTTTAAGGCACGGCGTAACCCATGAGTATTTAATTTTTAATATTTCAGAAAATAATATAATTATCGAAAATATTTTTAAATAGGTAAATTGCATAAAAATTGATATATATATACATAGAGGAATTAAAAGGATGACTAATCTGGAATTTGAATTTTGAACTTGCTGCTATGGAGGAGAATGAAGTTTCTTTTTGTATTCGCAAAAAAAAAAACTGACTGTTCGTTATTTTTTGGAGATAGTAGTAGACCAGCGGACAAGATAAAGAATTGAAAAAGACCATAAATTAAGGCTTCTAGCAATAAAAAAAAGGTCCTGACGTTTAAATTTAATGTTTCACTTCCTTTTTAAAACTTACTAGTCTTAGAGTACGCGCGTGTATCCTGAATTATGAGTAAAGACCTTTTGAAAACCACATAAATATTATTAAAAATATTGTAAATTAAAAATTATAATTTTTTACAATATTATAAGTTCCTAAAAATAATGAATGTTGATTCTATTTAACTAATTCTATAAAAAAAAAAGTCCTCATATGTATTATAGTAATTCTTATACATGGGTTGTTGTTGGTTTAGAAGTCCAATCAAAGAAGGCATAGTGTGTTAACTTGTATTAACATTGCTCATAATAATATTTCAGTTCGTATATAATCTTTAATCTCTTTTTATAGGAAACAACGCAAATGATAAGTTGGAAGTGGTTTTCAAATAAGCTTTTTCAACTTAACTTTGAATACTATTTTTTCAAATATCACCAATTATATTCAACATCAATTTCCAAATTAAGAATATACTTTAGTTTTATCTATTATCATCATAAAATAATAGTATTTATATGTTATTTTAAAGAAATAGTACATAATTGAGAGATAACAGGTTCTGTCAATGTTACAATGATATATGTTTATCCATAAATAATTGTTTTTGAGTTATAACATTCTTAATTTAGAAGATAAATTCACATTAAAACAATTTTACAGGGAAGTAAGGATGATTCTTTTCTTACATGGAATTAAATGAACTTGACACTTTCCAAAAACGAATTAAATTGTGTTCAAGATAAAAATATAATACTTACAATTAAAGTCGTAAATAAAAAGGGGTAAAGACTTAGATTAAATGCCTAATCCAAACAACTTGTACAAAATTTATACATTCAGTCAAAATGAAAGCATCAAATCCAATGCATGAAATAAAAAACTTATATGTTAACAAACGACTTTTGAAAAGCTGGTACAAAATTTTTTAAAATAAAGAGCACTGCCATTCAATTAAGAACGCCAAAATAAAAATGTATTAATTGAACATGTGAATGCAAAATTTAACTATTAATACAGATATATTAATTCAATTCAACTACTAATACAAATACGTGAAGAAAAATTCAACTACTAATACAAAAGTATTTGGCTCAAAGAAAGAGAACATGAGAATCCTTAATTTGATGATCAAAATACGAAAATTTAGCTTCTTTCCTTGAAGTATTTAGGTAAATAATTTGAAATAGAAAAGAATTTATATGAGATAAAATTGCATGTAATTCAAATAGTATATATTAGAATAAAAGATTCCTAAACGAAAAGGCGTGCAAAGTGCTCGATGTTACCTATTATTTCAATTTTTTCTTAACTGAAAAGATCTTCCTAAACCTAAAGAGAATCTAATATTCCTAATAAAACTTTTCTACTAGTTTTAATTGAAAGTGCAAGGAGAAATTTAATACTCCAGGAAACTTTCCTAGTACGAAAATTTCCTACTTTTAGTTGAAATTATTTGGAATTCCATAATTAAAGGAATTGAAAATTTTAAGTTTTATATATTAGGGAAATAATTAATGAGCTTAAATATTAGAAAAATAATGAAATAACTATTTTATCCAATGTGAACTCTAAAAAGGTAAAAAAATCGAACGACATTTCATTATGGGCCTTCGTGCTTTTAATATAAACGTGCGTTGCACGTTAATAATGACACATGATGGTTTAAATATTTATTTATATGAAGGAATAATAAATTTAATTAAAGAGAATTTTTTTATATATAATACTACAACAATCATTTAAATACCGAAAAATATTGTTACATAGCATAATAAGTGAATTCAAAATAAAAGGATATCATCAGAACTTACGTAAATGATCAATTTTAATCATATTAAGTAGATAATTATGTATTGTAGTTTAAAAGTATCTAATGCGATGGTATCTTATCGAATACTTCTTTATAGATAGTGTTTTTTTTATATGTTTCCTTCTAATACTTTGGTTACTCTGCCATAACCAAAACTCTTGTTGTCGATATTTATATATCTCTTGAAAGTGCAACATATAGTTATTTGTATAGGAAAATATATTGTGCAAAATATAGTTCAATATTTAGGATGGTTGTCCTTGTGTTTTATTTATTATAACTATAAAATATAAATATATTGAAAATTATTTTCACACAAATTTAAAAGGATATTTTTTAGTTTCGGAAGACGGAAGTTGAATTCGGGGATAAATACATATTTAGAAGCATATTGACCAGTATCATAAGTTCTGCGTGTATGATATTATTGTCAAAACTTCTATAAACCATGTGTGTACTATTACATAAGCTATTCAGCGTATCTAAGTTTTCAGTAGCATGACATACATATTTTTCTTCAAAATCAACATATATGCAATGGAAGATCAATTTTAACTTTGTCTATTATATATATGGTGACACTAATATACGTAAAAAATAATGAACTTGACAACAAACATGTACGGTAGAAGACCACTTGATATTACAGTATTTAAGTATTCTTCTTAGTAGTTATTGTTGATATCGTCTTCTATTGAGTCAAAACTGAAAAATATTTTATTTTTACCATAAAACATAGCAATCAACTTTTTATTTAGTTGATCAACATATTCATTTCTGCTAGCTAAGATAGCTCTTTAATTTCTATCATGTAATTTGCACAAATTGTGTTTTAATCTAATGATGAAAATATATATTTCCTTATTAAATGCACTATTATTACTATTGGGGTTGATAATCAAGTGTTCTAGAAGAATCAAATCATCTTTTAATGGATGCTCTTATTCGTTTCCAACACGAAGCAAGAAGTCACCGAATGTTGGATCTGTTCTTACTTTTATATTTCTTGTCATTTGAATATTTTTCATTTGAGGTCAAAAGTATAATTTTGGCAAGCTAGCTTTTACATTTTCTGCTTTGGTCAATTTTGGAACTACTAATCGTACTTGACAGAAATTACCTCCCAAACTATTACTTTTCCACCAAATGATTCATCAATATCCAATATATTTCTAAAACTCTAGGCGATTATTTCGATATTTTGACGCTTAGCCAAAAACGCTTCATCCCCTATTATCACGTTTGCTTTCCTTATAAATTTAGTACTATTGCTCTGATTTGATATATTTGTGACAGTTATTTCAGTTATTTGAAGAGGTATATCAAATCTAAAGTGAGTTGTACGATATCATAATAAAATCGTTGTTGGTACACCATTTTCTCTTATTGCTAACAATATCATGCATCTTGATTTGATATTTGCAAGTAATGCATGGCATAGACATATTATTTTGATTCCATCGGAGGTATCTATAAAGGACAATCCCGCTATACCAGAGTTGATTTTTTATAATATAGTCTTGAAATTTATTGTTGTTCAGGATTTAGCTTTGATTGTGCTTCCTTAAACACTTGTATGACCTTCTTAATATTATACTAATCTTTTTTTACTTTGTGATCTATTTTTTTAAATCTATAACACTCTTTTTATGCAATAAATTTATGTACCCTAAATTTTTTTTTTTAAACTTGAAAAATAATTTTACTCATATGATGAATTTAAAAAATAATTTAATTGGATTCTCTTGCTAAATAATCAATGGAAAGATTTGATTATTTAGTTTTAACATAAAATATAATTTATTTTCTATTGATTTAGATTCTTAATATTTGTTCATCTTATTTTTGAATATTTAACCGTGATTATATTTATATCCATCATAAATTTTATTTTTAAAGAGTAAAAAGATCGATAATATTCCATTTTTAGATCTTTATGTTTGCAAAATCATTAGTGGTATTGACTCTTACCAACCTTTTTCTTTAGTTTCTCACACATTTATATTCTTAAAAATTTTCTTAGTTGTTCTTTAATAACTTGGTATATTTTTCTATATTACACGAAAAATTAATAATAAAATAATATTATTTGAGTAGAAAAGCAGTTCAAATATAATATTATAATATATTATCTTGAAATTATTTTCTCTATTTTAACGCTTTATGCAATCCGTTTAGCATTATTTTTTTTATTGAATATTATAGAGTGATAATGTATTACCAATATGGAGGATTCTTATGAAATTGATTTTATTAAAACTTCCTATATATTTTTAATAAGAATTCAATAGACAAGATTGTATTAATTTTAAAATATTAAATATTAAAAAAATGCATAAAAGTTATTGTAGTCCAAGAAAAAATAAGTTATTACACCTATGTCCTTTCTCTATGAGTTTTTCAATTTAATATTTTAGAGATATTTTGATCTATCAATATTATATCCGTGCTTTTATAATCATATATAGGCTTTCCTGTTTTTTAATGGATTTGGACAATATAATACATTTTTAAATTAATTAATAATAGGAATTTTTTAAGAAGTGTATCCTAAAAGTAATAGGATTACAAGGCTAATATATATTCCCAAAAATAATTATACTAATAGGATTCCTAAAGGTAATCATGTAGGATTCCTAACGTGTAGTATTATGTCCTAAAACTTATAGGATTACAAGGCTAATGTCTAGAATTCCAATTATGCCCTTTTATTATGAGTTATTATGCTTAATATTAAAAGGTTATTTTTATAATTCAACATTTTATTCATGCTTGTATAATAATATAGATAGATATAGATATATATAGATAGATAGATATAGCACGTGTTAATTATCTGGATCTATTAATAACATAATTGTTTATATTAGAAACAAATTATGTATAATAACAGTTGACGTTCAAATAAATACAACATTCATTTAGATGAAAAAATGAGTGTTATTACATATGTAATAGGTGAGTTCAAAATAATAGGATAAGTTATGTACCTTCAAACATGTGAAATTAATTAGTTTAGTTTATAGCATGTGTAATTATATTATGTTATATCTTACATGATGTCTGTATGGTTTCAAATTTGATCAATCACGACCAACGATGAGTACGACGAATGACGGGGTCTCCTTGAATCGATGTCCTGAGGGAGACGACCTTAAGGCAAACAAGAGACTGTACGACCCTTGTAACAGTGTAAGCCCATTAGGGGACATCGGGAATATTCCTTGTAATTTGCCTTTTACAGCTTAGGAGAGCTTTGCTCTTTGTATATATAGAGGACAATAACCTTGTAAAAAGGGGGATTTTTTCCAAGATTGGCTGCATTAGTATTTACGAATGAGAAATTTTCTAAAAGATTTTTATAAAAGTAGATCGTTAAAGAAATGTTGTGACCCGTCTTCTTTTATCTATCATTCTTTCTAGAGATTATTACATTCAGCTGAAATTTACTCTTTCATCTTTGATTAATTTGTTCAAAAAGGTTTCAATATCTTTTGAGTCAAACAATATCTCTTAATAGAGAATGCTCTTGATATCTTTCTGTTGCTTTGGTTGCTCCATCATACCAACAGGGCAGGATAGAAGTCAATCAAGATATTTGAAAATTCATTTAATATAGGATTTAAAAGAAAAACTTGAACCCATAATCAGGATTGAACAAAAAAATGTT
Organism: Nicotiana sylvestris; assembly: GCF_000393655.2. Lineage (NCBI taxonomy): Eukaryota > Viridiplantae > Streptophyta > Magnoliopsida > Solanales > Solanaceae > Nicotiana > Nicotiana sylvestris. The sequence continues at coordinate 10,624,875 of NC_091060.1, forward strand.
TCACAACCTAAACATACATGTTAACAATATTTCTGATTTGATTAATGCAGTCCATAACTCTTAATACCAAAAAATTCAAAGGAGAAAAAGATAAATTTGTACAGGAAAATAGGCACAAAAAAAATAAAAGAAGAAAAGAAAAATAGCAAGAACTATAGTCGTTGATGGATTTTCTGTTGTAGCAAATTTATGCTCATACGAAGAATTAAACATCATATAAAGAAAAAAAAAACTTTAACGTTTAATTGTTCTGTTTCTAAAATTCAAAGGGAAAAAATGAAATGCAATAAAAAAAACTAGGTATTCCATAATAACCGAAAATTCTGGCTTGGTGCAAGGACGCCAACTGCCAATGTTATTGTTAAGTATAAGAAAAATTTAAATCATTTAATATTTATAATACTCCTTCCAATCTACTCTAATTGATTATTTGGTTGTTTTTACACATGGGAAGGAATTCATCTTTTAGCATTAATTAATAATAAAATTAACCATATTAACCTTAATTTTTTCATTGGAAGTACAACAAATACACCTAAGTTCTTTTACTCCAAGAGCAACTTTAGAAAAAAGAAGTTAAATCCTTCTTCATATTTAAAAAAGTTAAAATATTATGGATCCCAAAAAAAAAAAAACCAAACAATCAATTAAAGTGGACCAGAGGAAGTATAATCAACTAAAAGAGGTAATTGAATTCACCTTTTTTTCTTACAAAATATGAGCAATGTATGAGTTAGAGTGTTAAACCATTTCCTTTATAATCGTATATGAGACATCATATACAATAATCACAACAACAATCTTTTAATTTGTAATTGTTTATTATTATATAACTTCAAAAACAATCCTGAAGGTTAGAAAATTTACCTCAAAATCACAAGCAAATTGTTTATTGTTATATAACTTTAAATACAACCTAAGGTTAGAAAATTTACCTCAAAATCACAAGCAAGTTCATCTCACAGGATACTACCAAGAGTTTATGATAAGGAATATGAAATAGTGACTTCTTTTTATAATTTTGGTTTTAAAATTCTAGATAACCAAAAATTGCTTTGCATCCTGCGACAATTTTGGTAAAAGAATACTAAACCATAAGTGACATTAATTGCTCGGTGATTTTGATGAAAGAACCCTAAACTTATAGTGATATTAAAGTGGCTTTTTCACACTAAAAATTATTGTACAACCATAAATATATGAAATATAGAATATTCTTCAATTTTTATTCTCCTTATTCTTTCTAGAAATAACTTCCAGTTAATTGAATAACCCACTACAGTGGTAAATATAGCTAAACAAAATCAATGGCAAGTATGGTAAAAGAATACTAAAATTAAAGTGACATTTAATTGCCGGCCAGTTTTGGTAAGAAAATCCTAAGCCAAAAGTGACTTTAACAGCGGGTGGAAAATTAAAGTGACATTAATTGCCGGCCAGTTTGGTAAAGAAATCCTAAGCCAAAAATGACTTTAATTGCGGATGTTGAACCGATCTTTTTTTTTTTACACTATAATTTAAATAATTTATATTTACAATTACAATATTATCCAATATAAAGTATACTTATTAAGGGTAAAAAAAGCGAACGATATTTCACTAAGAGTCTTCGTGCTTTTAATATAACTAGCCTTAGTGTACGAGCGTTGCGCGTGTACCCATCTCGATAAATAATTCTTTTTTAAAACGAAATCACATAATATTATATATATGTATATATATATATATATATTAAAAAATGTGTTTGTGTTTGAGGTGTAATATAAAATTTTAAGCTTATAATTTTTACTAATATTGATTCTACATGGCTAACTCAATATAAGAAGAAACTTTGTAACATAAAAGTCCTCGATCATTTTTCAATATGTTCAACTTAAACTTAATTTTTTTCCACGAGCAAAATGTCACATCGTTCTATTTCTCTGGTCAATAATTAGCATTATATGAATTATTTCTACTTTTATTTTTATCTTGAAGAGCTTTCTTTCTCTATCCATGCACACAGTCATACATGTAATGACTGTCAAGTATATAAATACCACGTGCAACAAGTCCTGCATAGTAATAACTAACTGACGAACTGCGCGTGTACCCCATCTCGATTAATAATTCTTTTTTAAAACGAAATCACATAATATTTTATATATATATATATATATATATATATATATATATATATATATATATATATATTAAAAATGTATTTGTGTTTGCGTTGTAGAATAAAATTTTAAGCTTATAATATTTATTAATATTGATTCTACATGGCTAACTCAATAAAAGAAGAAACTTTGTAACATAAAAGTCCTCAATCATCTTTCAATATATTCAACTTAAACTTAGTTTTTTCCCACGAGCAAAATGTCATATCGTTCTATTTCTCTAGTCAATAATTAGCATTATATGAATTATTTCTACTTTTATTGTTGTGTTGAAGAGCTTTCTTTCTCTATGAATCCCATTTAGTTTGTTACGTATCTTAACTAAGAGCATTCTTCGATATTTTTTTTATGCAAAACATGATACCTATTGTTAATCTAACTTTACTTAAGATGTCATCAAAATACAATAGTATAAAAATAACTAAATAATATGAAGTTTAGTTTCTACCAATTTCCCTCAAAAAGTTACTATTTGTATATGTGTTTTGACCGACCGATGACTATTTAACACTTCTCAAATGCAAATTATTTTTTTAATACCGCTAACCATTTGAATTCACAAAATTGAGTTAGCTTTTTCCAATGGTATTCAAATGATGCAAAGCAGATTTAATTTCTCCTGTAAATAACTCTTATATTACCTTTTGTTCACGAAAATTCATTGGAAATGCCTACTTATTTTTATTAAAGTTTATCATTAAAAAGTTTGATAGGCAGTGCCGATAGGAGTAAAACAAAGACATGAAAATCCCTGTTGAATCCTTGGCGATACTTTTGATACTTGCATACGTGAATTATAGAAGATAAGGGTAAAACTACTGCTAATATAAATTCTTTGTGCTCAAAGAAAGAGAAAGTAAAAACTAAAAAGATAATATTGAAAATTACTTTTATGTTATGAATCCAATAACCCAAACAACTTTTGCAAAATTAGTAAAGAAGTCAGTTTTAAAGTGATGATTATAAATAAAATATTGTAAACAAAAATTACAATTGACAACCTTTCAATTTGTAATTATGTTCAAGAATACACGAACGTTTATTATTATATAACTTCAAGAACGGAACTATTAGTTAGAAAGTTTACCTCAAATTACAAGCAAGTTGTCAATAATATCAATGGTTATTGATAAAGCATATAAAGTATGAAAATTATTTTGGTCCTAGAATTCTTGAACTATGCAAAATTTGTAAATAAGTCAGTTTTAAACTGATGATCGTACATAAGATATTGTAAACAAAAATCACATTTGACAATCTTTCAAAAATGCATGAACGTTTGTTATTGCATAACTTCAAGAACAGACTACAAGGTTAGAAAGTTTACCTCAAATTACAAGCAAGTTGTTGATACTATCAAGAGTTTCTGTTAAACAATATAGAGTATAAAAAATATTTTAATTTTAAAATTCTAGCAATCTAAAGCGAATCCTAAACATAAATAAAGAAAAGACACAACATAAAAGAATTTTATACCTTCAAAAGCAATTCAATCTGCGGTAGTAATTTACAATTGCAATAAAAGAATTATAACTATGAGGAAAGCCCCACGTTAGTAATAAATAAAGAAAGAAAAACTTAAAGGAAAGCCAACGGCAATGAAGAAACCTAATCCTAAACAAAGAAAAGCCTAAAGAATCTCAAACTTAAACAAAAGAAATTATGTAGCCCATAAAAATTGAAATAAACAACAATTCTTATTTTTGGTAAAAAAAATTATTAATGATTATAACTACAATTATGCCCGGTATAAAATATACTTGCGAAGGGTAAAAAAGACGAATGACTTCGATAAGAGTTTCGTTCTTTTAATATAGTATAGATAGATAGTTTTTGGGTACACGTATTGCGCGTGTGCCCTGTCTCATTGAGTAATTTTTTAAAAAATATGAGGTATAAAATAAAATATATAAGTTCTCAAAAAAGGATGAATATTGATTTTATATAGCTAACACAATATATAGAAAGAAGATGCCTTGTAGAAGTCCTTTAGCTTAAATTATTCTAGTTTCATAATTTGACACTTTTTATTCATTTTTAGGAGATTACGCAAGTCTTGAAGATTTAAGAGTTTTTCTGAAATACGTTTGGATTAGTATTTTTAAGTCCATCCTAAAGACATAAATATGATTAATGAACGAGAGAAGTCACTTTTCCTTTATATCTTTGTTCTATTTTAAACAATAAAAAGTACTACTAAAAGAGTTTTCTTTGTGCGTTTTCTATATTTTTGGAAATCTATTTTAGTAAAAAGAGTTCTTCTAACTTTCTTTTGAATTGGAAACTCAGTACTTAGTACATGTCAATTAATTACCTTTTGAGCCTATTTTTATTTCTATGAGAAAAACATAGTAAATCGTTCATGATTTCTCACCGAATTTAAGATGAAAAATAATGTACAACACTCATCAAGCTGAAGCTTCAGAAACATTTTTATCTTTCATATTCAATCTTAATTGGGGATAACAATTATTTCATTATTTTTAAACTTCTAGGTTGAGAAGTGTTTCAAAGTTAATAGAAGGTAATTGTAGAGAGATAGATGCATGAATTCAAATATGTTAAATTATTTATACGATCAAGTAATTTATAAGATAATAACTAATTATATCTAAGTATTAATTGCTAATATATTACCAATATTTTTTTACACAAGTTACAATTTATTGTAGTTAAAAAGATACTTCTATTGTTAGTGTACACTACATAGCCATATCACAATTACTAATACATTAAGGAAACTGCTATAAAAAGGTGTTGCGTATTTCTTTTTCAAAATAATAAAAAGTCTTCGAGCTAATATAAAAGAAAGAAATATGTAACTCAATAGATGTACTTTTGTAACTCTAAATATAACTACATATTTTCGCATGATTAGGAATAGGAGACTCAAATTGAACTACACAGGATGGAAAAAACCAACTAATAGATAATTAGTATGTGTTAAACTTTATATATTTCTCGTTTATAGTTGTATTAAATTTTTAACGAATAAATTTATTAATAATCTAATTAATTTAGTCTAAAATAATTAAATTAGCTATAATAAAGTAAGAAAGAAAATGGACAAAAACTTGGGACAAGCATCACTACGTTCTCATCACTTGTTTTTAAAAATAAATTCTGCATTCTGAGGCCTTAAAAACCTCTTTCAGCTTCACCTCGATTTGTGTGCGCAGTCCGGGCGCGTAGCCGGAAAGCTAATATGTGAAAAATCTATGAAAATGTTAAAATTTTGACTTAAAATGCATTTAAGTTGACTTCGGTCAACATTTTAGGTAATCGGACCCGGTCCCTTAATTTGACGGTCCTCAAGGGTCCATGGAAAAATATGGGATTTGGACGTATGCCCGGAATCGAATTCCGAGTTCCCAAGTCCGAAAAATAAATTTTTAAAAGAAATTGTTCTCTAAAAAATATAAAGGCTTTTGAAAGTGAAATGTTATGAAACCTATGGTATCGGACCCATATTATGGTTCCGAAGCCCGGTATAGGTTCAATATGATCTATATGTGTTGTCGGTAAAGTTTGATAAGATACGGGATCCATTTGACGTGATTCGGACCTTAAATGCAAATTTGATGTTTAAAGAAGTTTTGAGAAATTTCATTGATTTAGAGGTTTAATTCGTTGTTTAAGAGGTTATTTTGGCGATTTGATTGCACAGATAAGTTCATATGATGTTTTTGAGTTAGTACGTATGTTTGCTTTGGAGCCCCGAGGGCTCGGGTGAGTTTCGTAAGGTTTCAGAACTCATAAAAGTTGCAGGTTTTTCAGTTTTTGGTGTGCTGGTATTTTCTTCTTCTTGTTCGCAGGAGGACCCTCGCGAATGCGATGAGTTATTCATGCTGATGGAAATTTCCTTCTATGCGAAGACGAGACCCAAGAAGCGAGCGCGAAGCTTTGGAGGGTCTTCCCTTCGCGAACGCGGGCCTGGTATCACGAACACGAAGGCTATGAGCCTAGGCAGGGGGAACGGAAAATTGCTCTACGCGAACGCGACCACCTGTCACGACCCAGATTTTCCACCGTCGGAAGTCGTGATGGCGCCTATTAATGTGAGTTAGGCAAGCCAAACTTTTAATCTAATTACTTCATTAACCAATTATTTCTTTTTAACAAATATAAAACGATAACGTGGTAACAACGAAAATTCAAATTTAAGCGGAAGACAACAATAAGATTTATGAAAAATGCATCTATTACAAATACTTAAGCCTTAACCACCAAAAATCTGGTATCACAGTGTCACAGACTGTCTAAGAGATTACTATATACAAAGTCTGAAGAAAATGACAATACACTTTTTCTGAATAAAAGGAAAATGAAACAGGAAATAGGAATAGAGGAGACGCCAGGGCCTGCGGACGCCTGCAGGTCTACCTTGGATCTCCGCGTGGAGTGAAGGTAGCCTCCACACTACTCTCCGAAAGCTGCACCGGGATCTGCACATAGTGCAGAGTGTAGTATTAGCACAACTGACCCCATGTGCTGGTAAATGTCTAGCCTAACCTCGGCGAAGTAGTGACGAGGCAAGGACCAGACTACCAAATAAACCTGTGCAGTTATATAATATACAGCGGAAAGTAAAGCAGAATAAACAAACAAAGATGGGAAGGGGAAACATGCTTTGCGGAAAACAGGTAAAACAGAATATCAAGAGAACTATTAAGGAATCAAAATCCAACCACTAACAAGAATAAAGAAAACAAAGGCAGATTTCACTTTCATTTCACATCTTGTCGCAGGCGTGCAACCCAATCCCATTTCCTGTATCTCGTGGCAGGCGTGCCACCCGCTCCCATTTCATTTATCTCGTGGTAGGCGTACCACCCGCTCCCATTTCATTTATCTCGTGGTAGGCGTACCACCCGCTCCCATTTCATTTATCTTGTGGTAGGCGTACCACCCGCTCCCATTTCATTATATCTTGTGGTAGGCGTACCACCCGCTCCCATTTCATTATATCTTGTGGTAGGCATACCACCCACTCCCATTTATAAGCCAACAATAATCGCAAGGAATCCCGGCAAGGGAACGAGAGTAATATAACAACTTCTCGGCAAGGGAACATTCAACAACATCCCGGTTAGGGAACAATACTATCAAACAAACATCCCGGCAAGGGATCATTAATATCAAACAAACATCCCGGCAAGGGATCATTAATATCAAACAAACATCCCGGCAAGGGATCATTAATATCAAACAAATATCCCGGCAAGGGAACAATGGTGATAATAACATATGAAGCGTAATAAACCACAACGGAGTCATAACAATTATAATACAAGACTCACGGGCATGCTTGACACCAACGTATAGATACTCGTCACCATGCCTATACGTCGTACTCCACAGTTAACATGTAGCAAATAAGACACAACTCCTAATCCCTCAAGCTAAGGTTAGACCAAACACTTACCTCGATGCCACGAACACAATTCACGATTCAACTATAGCTTTACCCCTTGATTCCATCACCAATTCGCTCGTGTATAGTCACAAGTTACTTAATTACGTCAATAAGCGCTAAATGAATCAACCCTAATGCATGAAAATGAATTTTCTAAAGTTTTACCCAAAAAGTCAAAAATAGTCCCCAGGCCCACAAGGTCAAAACCCGAGGTTCGAACCAAAACCCGATTACCCATTCCCCCACGAACCCAAATATATAATTTATTTTGAAATCAGACCTCAAATCGAGGTCCAAATCCCCAATTTTTGAAAAACCTAGGTTCTACCCAAAACACTCAATTTCCCCTATGAAAATCATTGATTTTGAGTTGAAATCATGTTAAAAGATGTTAAGGAGTGAAGAAAACGAGTTAGAAATCACTTACCAATGTTTTGGAGAAGAAAGGTTACTTGAAAAATCGTCTTTTATGTTTTTGGGGTTTTGAAAAATGAAAAATAACTGAAAATTCCGTCTTAATAACTACTTCAGCTGCCCTGTGCGGACCGCACAAAATCAACTGCGGTCGCACAACTCCCATGTGGACTGCAATGACAAGCTTTAGTATTTTGGTCATAACTTTCTCTACAGATGTCTAAATTGTGATATCTTTATCTTTCTGGAAACTAGACACAAAGGGATACAACTTTCGTTTTTAAATTATCTCACAATTCCTTGTAGATCAAAAGATATAGGTTTCCGAATTCGGACCAGTGAAATGTTCTTCACCGCGGGCCGCACAGAATCTATTACGGCCGCAAAGCCCTCACCGCGGTCCGCACAAAATCCAGTGTGGCCGCACAAGCCCTTCCGTGACAGCATTACTTTTTGTCGTACCGCACTGGTCTGTTCAGAGGCCTTCCACTTCTCTGAACCTGCAACAACTATGTTTTTAAGCCTAAGATATCCCGGAACCTACCCGAAACTCACTCGATCCCTCGAAACTCCAAACCAAGTGTGCATACTAACTCAAAAATATTATATGGACCTACTCGTGCGATCACATCATAAAAATAACATGTAAGTCATGAATTAAACCTCAAGACTCAACATTTCATCAAGAACTCTCAAAGTTTATAACTATTCAACCGGAAGTCCAACTCACGTCAAATAAACTCCGGTTTTCACCAAATTTCACAGTTATCTTTTAAATACTATAACAAGTTTGTACCGGGCTCCGGAATTAAAATACGGGCCCGATAACAATGGTTTCAAACATTAATTCTTTTCTTTATTTCTTAGATAATTCAGTAAAACAATTTCTTTCAAAAATTGATTTCTAAGGCCTAGGACCTCGGAATTCATTTCTGGGCATACGCCCAAGTCCCATATTTTACTACGGATCTCCCGGGATCGTCGGAACACAGATCCGGGTCCGTTTGCTAAAAATGTTGACCAAAGTCAACCATAATCAAATTTTTAACCCTAAAGTTTCTATTTCTCATATTTTCACATAGAAGGCTTTCTGGATATAGGTCCGTACCATGCACGTAAATCAAGGTAGGGTAAAAGAGAGGTTTTTAGGCCTCGGAACACTGAATTCACTTGCAACACAAGTGATGACCTTTTGGGTCATCACATTCTCCACCTCTAAAACAACCGTTCGTCCTCGAACGGACATAAGAAGGAAGTACCTGAGTCGGGAAAAAGATGGGGATAACGGCTTCGCATATCGGACTCAGACTCCCAGGTCGATGCCTCAGGAGGCTGACCTCTCCACTGAACATGAACACAAGGAAAACTCTTCGATCTCAATTGACGAACCTGTCAGTCTAGAATAGCTATCGGCTCCTCCTCATAAGACAAGTCCTTGTCCAACTGGACAGTGCTAAAATCTAACACGTGGGATGGATCGCCGTGATACTTATAAAGCATGGACATATGAAACACTGGATGCACGACTGATAAGCTCGGCGGCAATGCAAGTCTATAAGCCACCTCTCCCACTCGATCAAGAATCTCAAACGGGCCAATGAACCTAGGGCTAAGCTTGACCTTCTTCCCAAATCTCATCATGCCATTCATAGGCGACACGCAAAGCAATACACGCTCACCGACCATGAATGCCAAATCTCGAACCTTGTGGTCGGCATAACTCTTTTGCCTGGACTGAGCTATACGAAGCCTATCCTGAATAATCCTGAACTTGTCCAAGGCATCCTGAACCAGATCCGTACCCAACAACCGAGCCTCTCCCAACTCAAACCATCTAACCGGAGACCGACACCGCCTACCATATAAAGCCTCATAAGGAGCCATTTGGATACTCAACTAGTAGCTGTTGTTGTAGGCAAACTCTTCTAATGGAAAAAACTGATCCCACGAGCCTTCAAAGTCAATGACACAAGCTCGGAGCATATCCTCCAAAATTATAGTCCGCTCGGACTGCCCGTCCGTTTGAGGATGAAATGCTGTGCTCAACCCAACCCGTGTGCCCAACTCTCGCTGAACTGCTCTCCAGAAATGTGAGGTAAACTGCGTACCTCGGTCAAATAATAGACTCGGGCACACCATGAAGACGAAAAATCTCCCGGATATAGATCTCAGCTAACCTCTCGGAAGAATAGGAGACTGCTACAGGAATGAAATGTGCTGACTTGGTCAGCCTATCAACTATAACCCATACTCTATCGAACTTCCTTTGAGTCCGTAGGAGTCCAACAATGAAGTCCATAGTGATACGCTCCCACTTCCACTCAGGAATCTCAATCTTTTGGAATAGACCACCAAGCCTTTGATGCTCATACTTAACCTGCTGACAATTCAAACACCGAGCCATATATGCAACGATATCCTTCTTCATTCTCCGCCACCAATAATGCTACCACAAATCCTGATACATCTTCGCGACACCCGGATGAATAGAGTACCGGGAGCTGTGGGCCTCCTCTAAAATCAACTCTCGGAGACCATCCACATTAGGCACACAAATTCGACCCTGCAATCTCAAAACTCCATCATCACCTAAGGTAACCTGCTTGACACCTCCGTGTTGCACCGTGTCTCTAAGGACACACAAATGGGGATCATCATACTGTCGATCATAGATACGCTCCAATAAAGAAGAACGAGCGACCGTGCAAGCTAACACACGACTAGGCTTAGAAACATCCAACCTCACGAACTGATTGGCCAAAACCTGAACATCCAAAGCAAGCGGTCTCTCATCGACCGGAATATAAGCAAGACTGCCCATACTGGCTGACTTCCTACTCAAAGCATCGACCACCACATTAGCCTTTCCCGGATGATATAAGATGGTGATATCATAATATTTCAACAACTCCAACCACCTCATCTGCCTCAAATTCAACTCCTTTTGCTTGAACAAATACTGAAGACTCTTGTGATCCGTGAACACCTCACATGCCATGCTATACATATAATGCCTCCAAATCTTTAAAGCGTGAACAATGGCTGCCAACTCCAAATCATGAACCGAATAATTCTTCTCATAAATATTCAACTGCCGCGAAGCATAGACAATGACCTTGCCATCCTACATCAACACTGCACCAAGTCCAATACGAGATGCATCACAATAAACTGTATAAGGCCCTGAACCTGTAAGCAAAACCAACACAGGTGTCGTAGTCAGAGATGTCTTGAGCTTCTGAAAGCTCGCCTCGCACTCATCCGACCATCTGAACTGGGCACCCTTCTAGGTCAACCTGGTCATCGGGGCTACGATAGATAAAAACCCCTCCACAAACCGAGGACAATAGCCTGCCGATCCTAAGAAACTCCGAATCTCTATAGCTGATGCTTGTCTAGACCAGTTCCTGACTGCCTCAATCTTCTTCGGATCAACCTGAATACCCTCCGCTGATACAACATGACCTAGGAATGCAACTAAACTCAACCAAAACTCACACTTCGAGAATTTAGCATATAACTGACTATCCCTCAAGGTCTAAAGAACCACTTTAAGATGTTGCTCGTGCTCCTCCCGGCTGCGGGAATATATCAAAATATCATCAATGAAGACTATTACGAACAAATCCAAATAAGGCCTGAACACTCGGTTCATCAAATCCATGAAAGCTGCTAGGGCATTTGTCAGCCCGAATGACATAATCAAGAACTCATAATGCCCGTACCGAGTGGAAAGCTATCTTAGGGACATCGGATGCCCTAATCCTCAACTGATGGTAGCCAGATCTCAAGTCAATCTTCAAAAATACCTTGGCACCCTGAAGCTGATCAAACAAATCATCAATCCTCGGCAATAGATACTTATTCTTCATTGTAACCTTGTTTAACTGCCGGTAATCAACACACATTCTCATCGATCCGTCCTTCTTCTTAACAAACAACACTGGCGCACCCCAAAGCGAAACACTCGGCCTAATGAAACCCTTCTCAAGCAAGTCTTTCAAATGCTCCTTCAACTCTTTCAACTCAGGCAGGGCCATACGATATGACAGAATAGAAATGAGCTGAGTGCCTAGAGCCAAATCAAATGGAAAAGTCAATATCCATGTCGGGTGGCATACCCGGCAGGTCTGAAGGAAAAACCTCAAGAAACTCGCGAACAACGAGCACAAAATAAATAGAAGGAACCTTAGCGCTAGAATCATGAACATATGCCAAATAGGCCAAACATCCCTTCTCGACCATACGCTGAGCCTTCACATAAGGGATAACACTACGAGTAGAATGACTAGGAGTCCCTTTCCACTCTAAATAAGGCAAATCCGGTAAAGCTAAGGTCACAGTCTTGGCATGACAGTCCAATATAGCGTGGTAAGGTAATAACCTGTCCATTCCCAATATAACATCGAAATCAACCATGTTTAGAAGTAACAAATCTACACGAGACTCAATACCCCCAATCACAACTATACATGAACAACGGACTTGATCTACCACAATCAAATCACCTACTAGCGTAGACACATAAATAGGATCACTCAAAGAATCACTAGGCATGACCAGATATGGTGCAAAATAGGAGGACACATACGAGTACGTAGACCATGGATCAAATAATACTGAAGCATCTCTATCACAAACCAGAACAACACCTGTAATAACTGCATCTGAAGCCTCAGCCTTAGTCCTAGCTAGAAGAGCATAACATCGGGGCTAGGCCCCACCGCTCTGAGCTACATCTTTGGGATGACCTGCTGCTGGCTGGCCTCCACATCGGCCTGAGCTCCACCTCTAATACCTCTACCTCCACCTCTAGCACCTCTACCCCCACCTCTAGCTAGCTGGGCGAGCTGTGGAACACCTGGTGCCTGAACCATGGCACGAGAACCCTGATACAGAGAACTGCTCAATGCTCGAGGGCAATAACTAGTAATGTGCCTCGTTTCGCCACAAGTGAAACAAGCCCACGACTGCTGGGGCTGACAACCCTGGAAACTCTGAAGTGGCGGTGCACCGATAGGAGTTGGTGGTGCACTGTAGGACTGCTGATCAAAATACTGCATCTGAGAACCACGACCACCTAAAGCATCGTGAGAAACCTGAAGTGCTGACTGGAAAGGCCTGGGAGGATGGCCCCTACCATATGAATCCCTACCTCCAAACGAGGTACCACTGAATCTACCTGAATGACAAGGCCTCTTGTCCGACCCATGACCACCTTCCTGTGACAGAACCATCTCAACTCTCCGGGCCACATTGGCCGCCTCTTGGAAAGATATCTCACTCCCAGTCTCCCTAGCCATTTGAAGACGAATCTACTGGATAAGTCCATCATGAACCTCCTCAACCTCTCTCACTCGGTGGGAAGTATGAAAAGAGCATGACGAGCTAGGTCAATGAATCTGGTCTCATATTGATAACAACCATAGAACCCTACTGGAGACACTCAAACTGCCTCCGGTAGGCCTCTCTCTGAGTGATGGAGAGAAACTTCTCCAAAAATAGCTGAATAAACTGCTCCCAAGTCAAAGCTGACGATCCAGCTGGTCTATCCAAACAAAAATCCCTCCACCAAGTCTTGGTGGATCCAGACAAGCGAAAAGTAGCAAAATCGGCCCCAATGGTCTCAACTATCCCCATGTTCTTGAGAACCTCGTGATAGCTGTCTAGATAATCTTAGGGATCCTCAGTAGATACACTGTTGAAAGTAGTAGTGAAGAGATTGGTGAACCTATCCATCCTCCACAAAGCATCGACAGACATAACTACTCCATCACCAGTCTGAGCTACCGCACCTGGCTGAACTGCTCCAACTGGCTAAACCGCTGGAGTTTGAATCTGGGGAGTTACCTGCTCCGGAGTGCGAGTAGCAGGAGTTTGGGATCCTCCTCCGGCCTGAGAGATGGCTGGTGCTACAAGAAGCAAACCTGCCCGGGTGACACTCTCTATAAGGCCCACTAGTTGGACCAGAGCATCCTGAAGAACTGGGGTAGCAATAAACCCCTCCGGGACCTGAGCTGGCCCCACCGAAACTGCTGGGGCCGGAACCTCATCATCAAAATCAACCTGAGGCTCCGCTGCTGGTGTTGCTGCTCGGGCTGAGCTCTGCCCTACCTCGGCCTCTAGCACGGCCTCGGCCTCGCCCTCTGCCCATCATGGAAGCTGCTGCTTGGGGCTCGGGCTGCTGGTTAGTAGATAAGGAAGCGCGTGTTCTCGCCATCTATAAAAGAACAGAGTAGAAATTTAATTAGCATTGAGGAACCAAACCGCACGATAGGAAAGAATAAATGTGAAGTTCTTCCTAACTCTGTAGCCTCTGGGGGATAAATACAAACATCTCCGTACCGATCCCTCATACTCTACTAAGCTTGTCTGTGAACTGTGAGACCCATGTAACCTAGACCTCTGATACCAACTTGTCACGACCCCCCACCCTCGGGAGTCGTGATGGCACCTACTAATGTGAGCTAGGCAAGCCAAGTCTTTAATCTAATTACTTCATTAACCAATTATTTCTTTTTAACAAATATAAGACGATAACGTGGTAACAGCGGAAATTCAAATTTAAGCGGAAGACAACAATAAGATTTATAAAAAATGCATCTATTACAAATACTTAAGCCTTAACCACCCAAAACCTGGTGTCATAGTCTCATAGACTGTGTAAGAGATTACTACATACAAAGTCTGAAGAAAATGACAATATACTATTTCTGAATAAAAGGAAAATGAAACAGGAAATAGGAATAGAGGAGACGCCAGGGCCTGCAGACGCCTGCAGGTCTACCTTGGATCTCCAGTGGACTGAAGGTAGCCTCCACACTACGGTCCGAAAGCTGCTCTGGGATCTGCACATAGTGCAGAGTGTAGTATCAGCACAACCGACCCCATGTGCTAGTAAGTGTCTAGCCTAACCTCGGCGAAGTAGTGACGAGGCTAGGACCAGACTACCAAATAAACCTATGCAGTTATATAATATATGGCGGAAAGTAAAGCAGAATAAACAAATAAAGATGGGAAGGGTAAACATGCTTCGGGGAAAACAGGTAAAACAGAATATAAAGAGAACTATGAAGGAATCAAAATCTAACCACTAATAAGAATAAGGAAAACAAAGGCAGATTTCACTTTCTTTTCACATCTTATTGCAGGCGTGCAACCCGATCCCATTTCCTGTATCTCGTGGCAGGCATGCCACCCGCTCCCATTTCATTTATCTCGCGGTAGGCGTACCACCCGCTCCCATTTCATTTATCTTGTGGTAGGAGTACCACCCGCTCCTATTTCATTTACCTTGTGGTAGGCGTACCACCCGCTCCCATTTCATTATATCTTGTGGTAGGCGTACCACCTACTCCCATTTCATTATATCTTGTGGTAGGCATACCACCCACTCCCATTTCATTATATCTTGTGGTAGGCGTACCACCCGCTCCCATTTCATTATATCTTATGGTAGGCGTACCACCCGCTCCCATTTTATTATATCTTGTGGTAGGCGTACCACCCGCTCCCATTTTATTATATCTTGTGGTAGGCGTATCACCCGATCCCATTTCATTATATCTTGTGGTAGGCGTACCACCCGCTCCCATTTACAAGCCAACAATAATCACAAGGAATCCCGACAAGGGAACAAGTGTAATATAACAACTTTCCGGCAAGGGAACAATGATATTTCAACAACATCCCGACAAGGGAACAATACTATCAAAACAAACATCCCGACAAGGGATCATTAATATCAAACAAACATCCCGGCAAGGGAACAATGGTGATAATAACATATGAAGCCCAATTAACCATAATGGAGTCATTACAGTTATAATACAAGACTCACGGGCATGCTTGCCACCAACGTATAGATACTCGTCACCATGCCTATACGTTGTACTCCACAGTTAACATGTAGCAAATAAGACACAACTCCTAATCCCTCAAGCTATGGTTAGACCAAACACTTACCTTGATGCCACAAACACAATTCACGATTCAACTATAGCTTTACCCCTTGATTCCACCACCAATTCGCTCGTATATAGTCACAAGTTACTTAATTACGTCAATAAGCGCTAAATGAATCAACCCCAATGCATGAAAATGAATTTTCTAAAGTTTTACCCAAAAAGTCAAAAATCGCCCCCGGGCCCACATGGTCAAAACTCGAGGTTCGAACCAAAACCCGATTACCCATTCCCTCACGAACCCAAATATATAATTTATTTTGAAATCGGACCTCAAATCGAGGTCCAAATCCCCAATTTTTGAAAAATCTAGGTTCTACCCAAAACACCCAATTTCCCTCATGAAAATCATTGATTTTGAGTTGAAATCATGTTAAAAGATGTTAAGGAGTGAAAAAAACGAGTTAGAAATCACTTACCAATGTTTTGGAGACGAAAGGTTATTTGAAAAATCGCCTCTTATGTTTTTGGGGTTTCGAAAAATGAAAAATAACTGAAAATCCTGTCTTAATATACTACTTTCAGCTGCCATGTGCGGACCGCACAAAATCAACTGCGGCCGCATAGCTCCCATGTGGACTGCAGTGATATGCTTTAGTATTTTGGTAATAACATTCTCTACATATGTCCAAATTGTGATTTCTTTCCCATTTTAGAAACAAGACACAAAGGGCTACAACTTTCATTTTTGAATTATCTCAAAATTCCTTGTATATCAAAAGATATAGCCTTCCGAAGTCAGACCAATGAAATGTTCTTCATCGCGGGCCGCACAGAATCAAGTGCGGCCGCAAAGCCCTCACCGCGGTCCGTACAAAATCTAGTGTGGCTGCACAAGCCCCTCCGCGGAAGCATTCCTTTTTGTGCGGACTGCACTGGTCTGTTCAGAGGCCTTCCACTTCTCTGAACCTGCAACAACTATGTTTTTAAGCCTAAGACATCTCGGAATCTACCCGAAACTCACCCGAGCCCTCGGAACTCCAAACCAAGTGCGCATACTAACTCAAAAACATCATATGGACCTAATCATACGATCACATCATCAAAATAACATGTAAAATCATGAATTAAACCTCAAACCTCAACATTTTCATCAAGAACTCCCAAAGTTCATAACTCTTCAACCGGAAGTCCAACTCACGTCAAATAAACTCTGTTTTCACCAAATTTCACTGTTATCTTTCAAATACTATAACAAGTTTGTATCGGGCTCCAGAACCAAAATACGGGCCCGATAACAATGGTTTCAAACATTAATTCTTTTCTTTATTTCTTAGATAATTCAGTAAAACAATTTCTTTCAAAAATTGATTTCTAAGGCTTGGTACCTCGGAATTCATTTCCGGGCATACACCCAAGTCCCATATTTTACTGCGGACCTTCCGGGATCATCGGAACACGGATCCGGGTCCGTTTGCTAAATGAGTTGACCAAAGTCAACCATAATTAAATTTTTAACTGTAAAATTTCTATTTCTCATATTTTCACATAGAAGGCTTTCCGGATTTAGGTCCGGACCACACACGTAAATCAAGGTGGGGTAAAAGGAAGGTTTTTAGGCCTCGGAACACTGAATTCACTTGCAACACAAGTGAATTCATCACACCACCTGGACGCAAACGCGAAGGCTCGAGGAGTTAGTGCTCCGCGAACGCGAGCCCATTTTCGCGAAAGCGAAGGCCACTCAGGCTTAATTCATCGCGAACGCGATAAGCCTATCGTGAACGCATAGACCAAAATCCGCCCAGTTATTTTAAGTTCAAAAACAGAATGTATTACGGAAATTTCACCATTTTTCATAAACTTCTTCTTCTCCACACCTCTTGGGCGATTTTTGAAGAGGAACTTCACCATAGCTTCATAGTTATGTAAACCTAAGATCGTTTTCTTCCATTTTTATCAATACCCACTAGATTTCTAGGCCTAAAACATGAGATTAAGGGTAGAAAATTAGGGATTTGGGTAGAGTTAGGGCTTTTTGTATATTTGGCATTTAGACCTCGTTTTGGGGTCGAATTTTGGAACTAATTATATATTCGGGCTCGTGGGTGAATAGGTGATCGGGTTTTGGTCTGAACCTCGTGTTTTGACCAAGCGGGCCAGGGGTCAATTTTTGACTTTTTGGGAAGAGTGATAGGGAAGCTATAATTAAGCATTGGAATTGGATTGTTTGGCGTTTATTGATGTTATTAAGTCGATTATGTCTAGATACAATTGATTTGGATCCAAATTCAAAAGGAAAAGCGGTGTTTGAGGCTTGATTTGGCTGTGGAAGTTCGAGATAAGTGTTCGGTCTAACCTTAGCTTGAGAGATTAGGAGTTGTGTCCTATTTGCTACTTGTTTCTTGTTGAGTACGACGTATAGGCATGGTGAAGAGTATCTATACGTTGGTGTCGAGCATGACCGTGAGTCTTAAATTGCAATTTGTTGTGTTCTTAAATAATACTACGGATGCTTTAATGATGATTCTCGGTATTGAGCAAGGATTAGGATTGTTCTCGTAGAAATTACTTATAACTGAGTATTGGTGTTAGCTGAGATGGTTAGATGTTGGAATAAGATTGGTTATAGTTGTTTCTCCCTTGCCGGAATGTATTTACTTTTACTGTCGAATCCCTTGGCGGGATAGTGTAGTTCTTTGTTGATCCCTTGTCGGAACTCTTGGTATGATTGTTGTTAAATGTTAAATTGGATCGGGTTGCATGCCGTAGCGATGATATAAATGGATCGGGTTGCACGCCGCAACAATGATATAAATGGATCGGGTTGAATGCCACAACAATGTTACATTGTATCGGGTTGCACGCCGCAACAATGATACAGTTGGATCGGGTTGCACGCCGCAACAGTGTTAAATGATAGGGATCGGGTTGCGCGCCGCAACAGTGTTATTACTATTTTGTTGTAGATCTTGAATTGTTCTCTTGTATTTCTCTTAATATTCCGCTGGATTCGATATTTCCCCCGTAGCATGGACCCCCTCCCATCTTTACTTGTTTATTTCTGTTTATTTTCCGCCGTATATTATATAACTGCACAGGTTTATTTGGTAGTCTGGTCCTAGCCTCGTCACTATTTCGCCGAGGTTAGGCTAGACACTTACCAGCACATGGGGTCGGATTGTGCTGATACTACACTCTGCATTATGTACAGATTCTGGAGCAGCTTTTGGATAGTAGCACTTGGGGAGGCTGCCTTCAGTCTTGCTAGAGCTCCCGAGGTAGTCCTGCAGGCGTCCGCAGGCCCGACGTTCTCTTCTATCCTATTATGTACTCTGTTTTCATTTGATTTCGAGACATATTGTATTTCTTTCAGACATTTGTTGTAGTAATAATAGTCCGTTCGTGATATTGTGACATCGGATTTCGGGTAGAGATGTATGTTGGCATTGTCGTACTGGTTTTGGTTATTATATTAGACTAAGTCTTCCGCTTGGTTTCATTTATCGTTAATATTTACATGTGATTACCTGTTAATTTAGATTGTTAAAAAGGGTTAAAAATGAAAGAGTTAGTAATTTTTATATTTCGTGCATTGCCTAGCTACTACGAGTAGGCGCCATCACGACTTCCGAGGGTGAGAAATCTGGGTCATGACAGAAGGCCCTTAACGAAATGTCGTTCGTCGTTTTTACCCTTTAAAATAGAGTTCACACTCTACAAAATTGTAATTTAAGTTATATTCCTAATATTTAGCACTTCCAAATCAATTAAATTTTAATATTCCTTATTTGAACTAGGTAAAAACGTCTTAAATATTAGGATATTAATATTAAAAACTTTATTTCCTTGTAGGTGACTTTATTAGAATATGGATGTCACGACCCGAATTTTCCACCCTTGGAAGTTCTGATGGCACCTACTAGTAGTAGCTAGGCAAGCCACGAAATATAGAAATTACTAACCCTGTCATTTTTAACCATTTTTAACAATCTGAATTAGCAGGTAATCACATGTAAATATTAACGATAAATGAAACAAAGCAGAAGACTTAGTCTAATATAATAACCAAAACCAGTACGACAATGCCAACATACGTCTCTACCCGGAATTCAGTGTCACAATATCACGGATGGACTATGATTACTACAACAAATGTCTAAAAGAAATACAATCTGTCTCGAAATTAAATGAAAACAGAGTACATAATAGGATAGAAGTGAACACTGGGCCTGCGGACGCCTGCAGGACTACCTCGGGGATCTCTAGCTGGACTAAAGGCAGCCTCCCCAATTACTACTGTCCAAAAGCTGTTCCGAAATCTGCACATAGTGCAGAGTGTAGTATCAGCACAATCCGACCCCATATGCTAGTAAGTGCCTAGCCTAACCTCGGCGAAGTAGTGACGAGGCTAGGACCAGACTACCAAATAAACCTGTGCAATTATATAATATACGACGGAAAATAAGCAGAAATAAACAAGTAAAGATGGGAGGGGGTGCATGCTGCGGGGGAAATATCAAATCTAGCGGAAAATTAAGAGAAATACAAGAGAACAATTCAAGATCTACAACAAAATAGTAATAACACTGTTACGGCGCGCAACCCAATCCCTACCATTTAACACTGTTGCGGTGTGCAACCCGATCCAACTGTATCATTGTTACGGCGTGCAACCTTATCCAATATAACATTGTTGCGGCGTGCAACCTAATCCATTTATATCATTGTTGCGCCATGCAACCCGATCCATTTATATCATTGTTGCGGTGTGCAACCCGATCCATTTATATCATTGTTGAGGCGTGCAACCCGATCATATAACATTTAACAACAATCATACCAAGAGTCCCGACAAGGGATCAACAAAGAACTACACTATCTCGGCAAGGGATTCGACAGTAAAAGTAAATACGTCCTGGCAAGGGAGAAACATCTATAACCAATCTTATTCCAACATCTAACCATCTCAACTAACACCAATACTCAGTCATAAGTAATTTCCACGAGAACAATCCTAATCCTTGCTCAATACCGAGAATCATCAATTAAAGCATCCATAGTATTATTTAAGAACACAACAAATTGCAATTTAAGACTCACAGTCATGCTCGACACCAACATATAGATACTCGTCACCATGCCTATATGTCGTACTCAACAAGAAGCAAGTAGCAAATAGGACACAACTCCTAATCTCTCAAACTAAGGTTAGATCGAACACTTACCTCGAACTTCCACGGCCAACTCAAGCCTCAAACACCGCATTTACTTTTGAATTTGGCTCCAAATCAATTGTATCTAGACATAATCGACTTAATAACATTAATAAACGCAAAACAATCCAATTCCAATGCTTAATTATAGCTTCCCTATCATTCTTCCCAAAAAGTCAAAAATTGACCCTGGGCCCGCTTGGTCAAAACACGAGGTTCAGACCAAACCCGATTACCCATTCACCCACGAGCCCGAATATACAATTAGTTTCAAAATTCGACTCCAAAACGAGGTCTAAATGCCAAATATACAAAAAGTTCTAATTCTACCCAAATCCCTAATTTTCTACCCTTAATCTCATGTTTTAGGTCTATAAATCTAGTGGGTGTTAATAAAAATGGAAGAAAACGACCTTTGGAATATATACCTATGAAGCTATGGTGATGTTCCTCTTCAAAAATTTCCCAAGAGGTGTGGAGACGAAGAGGTTTATGAAAAATGGTGAAATTCTTGTAATACATTCTGTTTTTGAACTTAAAATAACTAGGCGGATTTTGGTCTATGCGTTCGCGATAGGCTTACCGCGTTCACGATGAATTAAGCCTGAGTGGCCTTCGCGTTCGCGAAAATGGGCTCGCGTTCGCGGAACACTAACTCCTCGAGACTTTGCATTCGCTTCTAGGTGGCTGCGTTCGCGTAGAGCAATTTTCCCTTCCCCCTGCCCAGGCTCATAAGCCTTCGAGTTTGCGATACTAGGCCCGCGTTCGCGAAGGGAAAACCCCCCAAAGCTTCGCATTCGCGTCCTGGGTCTCGCGTTCGCATAGAAGGAAATTTCCTTCAGCATGAATAACTCATCGCGTTCGCGAGGGTCCTCCCGCGAACGCGAAGACGAAAATACCAGCACACCAGAAACTGAAAAACCTGCAACTTTTATGAGTTCCAAACCCTTCCGAAACATATCCGAAACTCACCCGAGCCCTCGGGGCTCCAAACCAAATATATGTACGAACTCAAAAACATAATTTGACCTTATCTGTGCGATCAAATCGCCAAAATAACCTCTTAAACAACGAATTAAACCTCCAAATCAGTGAAATTTCTCAAAACTTCTTTAAATATCAAATTTTGCATTTAAGGTCCGAATCACGTCAAATGGATCCCGTTTCTTATCATACTTTACCGATAATACATATAGATCATATTGAACCTGTACCAGGCTCCAGAACCATAATACGGGCCCGATACCACAGGTTTCACATAACATTTCACTTTCAAAAGCGTTTATATTTTTGAGAGAACAATTTCTTTTAAAAATTCATTTCTCGGACTTGGGACCTCGGAATTCGATTCCTGGTAAATGCCCAAGTCCCATATTTTTTCACGGACCCTCCGGGATCGTGAAATCCCGGGTCCGGGTCTGGTTACCCAAAATATTGACCGAAGTCAACTTAGATGCATTTTAAGTCAAAGTTTTAACATTTTCATAGATTTTTCACATATTAGCTTTCCGGCTACGTGCCCGGACTGCGTACGCAAATCGAGGTGAAGCTGAAAGAGGTTTTTAAGGCCTCAGAATGTAGAATTCATTTTTAAAAACAAGTGATGACCTAAAACATTCTCCACCTCTAAAATAACCGTTCGTCCTCGAACGGACATAAGAAGGAAATACCTGAGTCAGGGAAAAGATGATGATAACGGCTCCGTATATTGGACTCGGACTCCCAGGTCGATGCCTCAGCAGGCTGACCTCTCGACTGAAGAAGGAAAACACTTCGATCTCAACTGACGAACCTGCCGGTCTAGAATAACTACCGGCTCCCCCTCATAAGACAAGTCCTTGTCCAACTGGACAATGCTAAAATCTAACACGTGGGATGGATCACCGTGATATTTTCGAAGCATGGACACATGAAACACTGGATGCACGACTGATAAGCTCGGCGGCAATGCATGTCTATAAGCCACCTCTCCCACTCGATCTAGAATCTCAAACGGGCCAATAAACCTAGGGCTAAGCTTGCCCTTCTTCCCAAATATCATCACGCCCATCATAGGCGACACTCGAAGCAATACCCGCTCACCGACCATGAAAGCCAAATCTCGAACCTTGTGGTCAACATTGCTCTTTTGCCTGGACTGAGTTGTACGAAGCCTATCCTGAATAATCCTGACCTTGTCCGAGGCATCCTGAACCAGATCCGTACCCAACAACCGAGCCTTCTCGGGCTCAAACCATCGAACCGGAGACCGATACTGCCTACCGTATAAAGCCTCATAAGGAGCCATCTGAATACTCGGCTGGTAGCTGTTGTTGTATGCAAACTCTGCTAAAGGCAAAAACAGATCCCACGAGCCTCCAAAGTCGATGACACAAGCTCGGAGCATATCCTCCAAAATTTGAATAGTTCGCTCGAACTGCCCGTCCGTCTGAGGATGAAATGTTGTGCTCAACTCAACCCGTGTGCCCAACTCTCGCTGAACTGCTCTCCAAAAATGTGAGGTAAACTGCGTACCTCGGTCCGAAATAATAGACTCGGGCACACCATGAAGACTAACAATCTCCCGGATATAGATATTAGCTAACCTATCAGAAGTATAGAAGACTGCCACAGGAATGAAATGCGTTGACTTGGTCAGCCTATCAACTATAACCCACACTGCATCGAACTTCCTCTAAGTCCGTGGGAGTCCAACAAAGAAGTCCATAGTGATACGCTCCCACTTCCACTCAGGAATCTCAATCTTCTGGAATAGACCACCAGGCCTCTGATGCTCATACTTAACCTGATGACAATTCAAACACCGAGCCACATATGCAACAATATCCTTCTTCATTCTCTGCCACCAATAATGCTGCCGCAAATCTTGATACATCTTCGCGGCACACGGATGAATAGAGTACCGAGAGATATGGGCCTCCTCTAAAATCAACTCAAGAGACCATCCACATTAGGCACACAAACTCGACCCTAAAATCTCAAAACTCCATCATCACCTAAGGTAACCTGATTGGCACCTCCGTGCTGCACCGTGTCTCTAAGGACACACAAATGGGTATCCTAATACTGCCGATCACGGATACGCTCCAATAAAGAAGAACGAGCGACCGTGCAAGATAACACACGACCGGGTTCAGAAACATCCAACCTCATGAACTGATTGGCCAAAACCTGAACATCCAAAGCAAGCGGTTTCTCACCGACGGAATATAAGCAAGACTGCCCATACTGGCTGACTTCCTACTCAAAGCATCGACCACCACATTGGCCTTTCCTGGATGATATAAGATGGTGATATCATTGTCCTTTAATAGCTCCAACCACCTTCTCTGCCTCAAATTCAACTCCTTCTGCTTGAACAAGTACTGCAGACTCTTGTGATCCATGAACACTTTATATGCCATATAGATAATGCCTCCAAATCTTCAACGCGTGAACAATGGCTGCTAACTCCAAATCATGAACAGGATAGTTCTTCTCATGAATCTTCAACTGCCGCGAAGCATAAGCAATGACCTTGCCATCCTGCATCAACACCGCACCAAGCCCAATACGAGATGTATCACAATAAACTGTATATGGCCCTGAACCTATGGGCAAAATCAACACCGGTGCCGTATTCAAGGCTGTCTTGAGCTTGTGAAAGCTCACCTCACACTCGTCCAACCATCTGAACTGGGCACCCTTCTGGGTCAACCTGGTCATCGGGACTGCGATAGATGAAAACCCCTTCACGAACCGACGATAGTAGCCTGCCAATCGCAAGAAACTCCGAATCTCTGTAGCTAATGCTGGTCTAGGCCAGTTCTTGACTGCCTCAATCTTCTTCGGATCAACCTGAATATCCTCTGCTGATACAACATGACCCAGGAATGCAATTGAACTCAATCAGAACTCACATTTTGAAAATTTAGCATACAACTGACTATCCCTCAGAGTCTGAATAACTACTCTATTGTGCTGCTCGTGCTCCTCCCGGCTACGGAAATATATCAAGATATCATCAATGAAGACTATCACAAACGAATCCAAGTATGACCTGAACACCTGGTTCATTAAATCCATAAAAGTTGCTGGGGCATTTGTCAACCCGAATGACATCATCAAGAATTCATAATGCCTGTACCGAGTGCGGAAAGTGGTCTTAGGGACATCGGATGCCCTAATCCTCAAATGATGGTAGCCAGATCTCAAGTCAATCTTCGAAAAGACCTTGTTACCCTGAAGCTGATCAAACAAGTCATCAATCCTCGGCAGTGGATACTTATTCTTGATTGTAACCTTGTTCAACTGCTGGTAATCAATGCACATTCTCATCGGTACATCCTTCTTCTTAACAAACAACACCAGCGCACCCCAAGGCGAAACATTGGGTCTGATGAAACCCTTATCAAGCAAGTCTTGCAACTGCTCCTTCAACTCTTTCAACTCAGGCGGGGTCATACGATACGTCAGGATAGAAATGGGCTGAGTGCCCGAAGCCAGATCAATGCAGAAGTCGATATTCCTGTCGGGTGGGATACCTGGTAGGTCTGAAGGATATACCTTAGGAAACTCACGAACAGCAGGCACATAATCAATAGAAGGAACCTCCGCACTATAATCATGAACATATGCCAAATAGGCCAAACACCCCTTCTCGACCATACGCCGAGCCTTCACATAAGAGATGACACTACGGGTAGAATGACCAGGAGTCCCTCTCAACTCTAAACGAGGTAAACCCGGCCAGATTAAGGTCATAGTCTTAGCATGACAGCCCAAGATAGTGTGGTAAGGTGATAACCAGTCCATCCCCAATATAACATCGAAATCAACCATGTCCAGAAGCAACAAATCTACACGAGTCTCAAGACCCCCAATCACAACTATACAAGCGTGATGGACTCAATCTACCACAATAGAATCACCCACCGGTGTAGACACATATACAGGGGCACCTAAGGAATCACTAGGCATGACCAGATATGATGCAAAATAAGATGACACATAAGAAAACGTAGACCCAGGATCAAATAAAACCGAAGCATCTCACCCACAAACCAGAACAGTACTTGTGATAACTGCATCGGATGCCTCAGCCTCAGGCCTGGATGGAAGAGCATAACATCGGGGCTGGGCCCTACCACCCTGGACTACATCTCTAGGACGGCTTGCAGCTTGTTGGCCTTCGCCTCTAGCGGTCTGTGCTCCACCTCTAACACTTCTACCTCTACCTCTAGCACCTCTACCCCCACCTCTAGCTGGCTGGGCGGGCAGTGGAGCACCTGGTGCCTAAACCATAGCACGAAAACCATGTTGCTGTGACAAAGTACCCACCAATCTCGGACAATCCCTCCTAATATGACCATATTCACCACACTCAAAACATTTACCAGAGTGCTGCGGCTGAGGAAATTGAGACTGATCCTGGCGACCTGAATGACCACCCTGAAAACTCTGGAGCGGTGGTACACTGATAGGAGCTGGTGGTGCATTGTAGGGATGCTAATCAGAATACTGCATCTGAGGACCACGACCACCTGAGGCACCGTCAGAAACCTGAAGTGCTGACTGCAAGTGCCTAGGAGGATGGCCTCTACCATATGAATCCCTGCCTCCAAACGAGGCACCACTGAATCTGCCTGAATGATGAGGCCTCTTGTCCTAACCATGACTACTTCCCTACGATAGGACCATCTCAACTCTCCTGGCCACATTGGCCGCCTCTTAAGAGATCTCACTCTCTGCCTCCCTAGCCATCTGAAGACGAATCGACTGAATAAGTCCGTCAATAAACCTCCTCACCCTCTATCTCTCTCTCTCTCTCTCTTTCTCTCTCTCTGTGGGAAGTATGATAAGAGCATGACGATCCAAGTCGATGAATCTGGTCTCATACTGGGTAACAGTCATAGAACACTATTGGAGACACTCAAGCTGCCTCCGATAGGACTCTCTCTGAGTGATGGGGAAATTTTTTTCCAGAAATAGCTGAGTAAACTGCTCCCAAGTCAAGACTGGTGATCTGGCTGGTCTAGCCAAACAATAGTCTCTCCACCAAGTCTTGGCGGATCCCGACAAGCGAAAGGTAGCAAAATCGACCCCAATGGTCTCAACTATCCCCATGTTCCTGAGAACCTCATGACATCTGTCTAGATAATCCTAGGGATCCTCGAAAGATGCACCACTGAAAGTAGTAGTGAAGAGCTCGGTGAACCTATCCAACCTCCACAAAGCATCGGCAGACATGGCTGCTCCATCACCAGTCTGAGTTACCACACCTGGCTGAACTGCTCCAACTGGCTAAACTGCTGGAGTCTGAAACTGGGGAGCCATCTGCTCCGGAGTGTGAGTAGCAGGAGTCTGGGCTCCTCCTCCAGCCTGAGAGACGGCTAGTGCTATAAGAACCAAGCTTGCCCGGGTGATACTCTCCACAAGGCCCACTAGACGGACCAGAGCGTCCTGGAGTACTGGGGTAGCAATAAACCCCTATGGGACCTGAGCTGGGCCCATCGGAACTGTTTGGGCTGGAACCTCATCATTAAAGTCAACCTGAGGCTCCGCTGCTGGTGCTGCTGCTCTGGGATGAGCTCTGCCCCTACCTCGGCCTCTAGCACGGCCTCGCCCTCGCCCTCTGCCCCTCGTGGGAGCTGCTACTGGGGGCTCAAGCTGCTGATAGGTGGATGAGGAAGCGCGTGTTCTCGCCATCTGCGAAAGAACAGAGTAAAAATTCAATTAGCATTGAGAAACAAAACCCCACGACAAGAAAGAATAAATGTGAAGTTTTTCCTAACTTTGTAGCCTCTGGGGGATAAATGCAGACATCTCCGTACCGATCCCTCAGACTCTACTAAGCTTGTCCGTAAATTATGAGACCTATATAACTTATAGCTCTGATACCAACTTGTCACGACTCAGATTTTCCACCCTCGGAAGTCATGATGACGCCTACTCGTAGTAGCTAGGCAAGCCGCGAAATATAGAAATTACTAACTCTTTCATTTTTAACCCTTTTTAACAATCTGAATTAACAGGTAATCACATGTAAATATTAACGATAAATGAAACCAAGCGGAAGACTTAGTCTAATATAATAACCAAAACCAGTACGACAATGCCAACATACATCTCTTCCCGAAATCCGGTATCACAATATCACTGACGGACTATGATTACTACAACAAATGTCTGAAAGAAATACAATCTGTCTCGAAATCAAATCAAAACAGAGTACATAATAGGATAGAAGAGAATGCCGGGCTTGCGGACGCCTGCAGGACTACCTCAGAATCTTTAGCTGGACTGAAGGCAGCCTCCCCAAGTGCTACTATCCAAAAGCTGCTCCGAAATCTGCACATAGTGCAGAGTGTAGTATCAGCACAATCCGACCTCATGTGCTGGTAAGTGCCTAGCCTAACCTCGGCGAAGTAGTGATGAGGCTAGGACCAGACTACCAAATAAACCTGTGTAGTTATATAATATACGGTGGAAAATAAACAGAAATAAACAAATAAAGTTGGGAGGGGGTGCATGCTGCGGGGGAAATATCGAATCCAGCGAAAAATTAAAAGAAATACAAGAGAACAATTCAAGATCTACAAAAAAACAGTAATAACACTGTTGCGGCGCGCAACCCGATCCTTATCATTTAACATTGTTGCGGTGTGCAACCCGATCCATTTATATCATTGTTGCGGCATGCAACCCGATCCAATATAACATTTAACAACAATCATACCAAGAGTCCCGGCAAGGGATCAAAAAAGAACTACACTATCCCGACAAGGGATTCGACTGTAAAAATAAATACGTCATGGCAAGGGAGAAACAACTATAACCAATCTTATTCCAACATCTAACCATCTCAGCTAACACCAATACTCAGTCATAAGTAATTTCCACTAGAACAATCCTAATCCTTTCTCAATACCGAGAATCATCAATTAAAGCATCCGTATTATTATTTAAGAACACAACAAATTGCAATTTAAGACTCAGGGTCATGCTCGACACCAATGTATAGATACTCGTCACCATGCCTATACGTCGTACTCAACAAGAAGCAAGTAGCAAATAAGACACAACTCCTAATCCCTCAAGCTAAGGTTAGACCGAACACTTACCTCGAACTTCCACAGCCAACTCAAGCCTCAAACACCGCTTTTGAATTTGGCTCCAAATCAATTGTATCTAGACATAATCGACTTAATAACATCAATAAACGCCAAACAATCCAATTCCAATGCTTAATTATAGCTTCCATATCATTCTTCCCAAAAAGTCAAAAATTGACCTGGGCCCGCTTGGTCAAAACACGAGGTTCGGACCAAAACCCGATCACCAATTCACCCACGAGCCCGAATATATAATTAGTTCCAAAATTCTACCCCAAAACAAGGTCTAAATCCCAAATATACAAAAGCCCTAACTCTACCCAAATCCCTAATTTATTACCCTTAATCTCATGTTTTAGGCCTAAAAATCTAGTGGGTGTTGATAAAAATGGAAGAAAACGAGCTTAGGATTACATACCTATGAAGCTATGGTGAAGTTCCTCTTCAAAAATCGCCCAAGAGGTGTGGAGAAGAAGAAGTTTATGAAAAATGATGAAATTCCCGTAATACATTATATTTTTGAACTTAAAATAACTGGGCGGATTTTGGTCTATGCGTTCGCGATGAATTAAGCCTGAGTGGCCTTCGCGTTCGCGAAAATGGGCTCGCGTTCGCGGAGCACTAACTCCTCGAGCCTTCGCGTTCCTGTCCAGGTGGCCGCGTTCGCATAGAGCAATTTTTCCTTCCCCCTGCCCAGGCTCATAAGCCTTCGCGTTCGCGATACCAGGCCCGCGTTCGCGAAGAGAAAATCCCCCAAAGCTTCGCGTTCGCGTCCTGGGTTTCGCGTTTGCGTAAAAGGAAATTTCCTTCAGCATGAATAACTCAACGCGTTAGCGAGGGTCCTCCCGCAAACGCGAAGAAGAAAATACCAGCACACCAGAAACTGAAAAACCTGCAACTTTTATGAGTTCCAAAACCTTCCGAAACACATCCGAAACACATCCGAAACTCACCCGAGCCCTCGGGGCTCCAAACCAAACATACGTACTAACTCAAAAACATCATATGAACTTATCCGTGTGATCAAATCGCCAAAATAACCTCTTAAACAACGAATTAAACCTCTAAATCAATGAAATTTCTCAAAACTTCTTTAAACATCAAATTTTGCATTTAAGGTCCGAATCACGTCAAATGGATCCCGTTTCTTATCAAACTTTACCGACAACACATATAGATCATATTGAACCTGTACCGGGCTCCAGAACCATAATACGGGCTCGATACCACAGGTTTCACATAACATTTCCCTTTCAAAAGCCTTTATATTTTTGAGAGAACAATTTCTTTTAAAAATACATTTCTCGGACTTGGGACCTCGGAATTCGATTCCGGGCATACGCACAAGTCCCATATTTTTCCACGGACCCTCGGGACCGTCAAATTACGGGTCCGGGTCCGGTTACCCAAAATGTTGACCGAAGTCAACTTAAATGTATTTAAGTCAAAATTTTAACATTTTCACAGATTTTTCACATATTAGCTTTCCCGCTACGCACCCGGACTGCGCATGCAAATCGAGGTCAAGCTGAAAGAGGTTTTTAAGGCCTCGGAACGCAGAATTCATTTTTAAAAACAAGTGATGACCTTTTAGGTCATCTCACCTTCGTGCTTTTAATATAGTACTAGCATAAAAATAGATCACATATTTTTAGAGTCCCATTAACAAATTTAATTGTTATTACCATTTTCACGGTAAACACCCTTTAAAAAGAAAAATAATTTTTTTAAGAAAAAGGAGAGAGAGAGAGGGGGATGACCTAGTTCAAATCCGATTCACACTCCTCAAATTGCAAGTTGATTACCGTGAACATTTTAACGGAAAGATCCAAATTTGAATATAAACTGATGATGAATATTATAGTTGTGTAACATACTTTAAATAAGAAAATGACTTATAAGATCTTAATCAATAATAAGTACTAAATATTAGGACCTCCTATATAACTCAAAGTAAGGAAAATATTTAGTAACAAAACTTTGAACTGGTTTTAAAGTCCTAAATATTGGGAAAGTAATTTAAATTATAATTTTGTTCAATATAAAATTAACCAAATACTTTTACTTGGTAAGAACAACTCTCCGATGCTCAAAACTTAGTTGCTGATTGTGTGCAATGTTATTATGTTTATTTTCAGAAAATAAAATTTTTAAGTGATTTTAGCCAAACAAAATGAAGTACTTCCAGTAGAAAGGAAAATTTGAGAACGTTAATTTACATTGTTTTCGGCCTCTTCTGTTACCTTTCCCCTAAATATTAGGAAAAATATAGGTATTGTTGTATCATAATTAAAGTGAATCATTTATATAAGGTAAACTCTTCATTGACTATTAAATTTAGTTGATGTAAAAGTCCTAAATATTAGGAAAATAAGTAAAATGACAATTTTATTTAATGCAAAATTTATTTTTAAAGAGCAAAAAAGACGAACGACATTTCACTAAGGGCATTCGTGCTTTTAATATAGTATAGATATAGATAGATAGATAGATAATTTATATTTACAATTACAATATTATCCAATATAAAGTATACTTATTAAGGGTAAAAAGGCGAACGACATTTCGCGAAGGGCCTTCGTGCTTTAATTTTAATATATAAAATATAGACGAGTAATTACAAGCTTACTTTAATTTTGAGAATTTGGGTATTATATTAAGGACTTATTCAGCAATTTTGTTTTAATTTGAAAAAGCTTCTTGGGCTTACACCTCACTACAAAAATACACCTCACCACCCGGGTATACGCCTCGAATTGCTAGGCGTATGCCTCTTGAGACTTTCGCCCCCACCTTCGTTTCGGGGCATTTTTGGTGCGCCTCACCCTAGGGTTCGCCTAAAAAATGCCTTTTAAAACGCTGATCTAAATCGTATGACACTCTACTGAATTGATATATATATATATATATATATATATATATATATATATATATATATATATATATATGAATTTTATACACTTTTACGCAATCAGATATAAATAGTTTTGGCCGTGAAGCTAAAAGTGATCTCTGTCCATGAAGAAAACACTAGTCGGATCTACACATCCAAATATCTTATCAATGAAAGTACTAAATTAGCGGTGACAAAGAAATCCATGAAGATAGGCTGATAAATTCACGGTAGATTGTAAATAGTAAACCCTTCATATTTAGAATAGTAGTTTCCTTTAACCCCTCTCTCTCTCTATATATATTGTAAAAAGAATTTGTAGTACTATTTACCAAAATTAGTAGTATTATATTATAACCACAAATATGTAACAGAATTAGTATGTCTATCCATACAAAAATACATATATATCTGATATTACACAAAATAATGATGACTCGGGATATAGAAAATAAGTAGTGAAGCTGAATAATCGGAAATTGATGGCCGCCTTTGACATTAGCATTTTTTCTTTTTGGTTTTCCTATGAAAAATTGATCCTTTAAATTATTGAGGGAAACAAGTTATGTTTCTTCCTCTTTTACAATTCTCTATTATTTATTAACATTGCTCTCCTTCTTCCCCTACCCTCCACCCTCTCTATATCCATCTATATATATATAATAAAAATATATATATACCCATGTAGAATTAAGCAACTCCACTTTTGGGATCTTCAAATATAATTTGAAGACCCCATAAAATTTTAGTTTGTGTCAATAAAGGTATCACCTTTGATTATACTGCGCAAATAAGGTAAAAATAACTCCTCGAAAAAAAAAGAAAAACCTATAGCGCAACGGTAAAGATGTCCGGAAAATTGCTGTGAAGTTGAATTTTTCAAGGAATTAAAAAAAGGGGCAAGATGAGGTTTATTATAGGCATATATTTCATAATTTTGTGCATGGCAATTCGAGTAAACAGCTTTGTGGGCATAACATGGGGCAGAATGCAGTCACAACAATTAGTTCCATCAATGGTTGTTGACTTACTTTTACAAAATCAAATTCCAGCGTTGAGATTAAGAACTTCAGGCTCTGATATTAGTGAAATATTTTCTGGTACTAATATTAGCCTCGCTATTACCTTGGTAAATAATTACATGTGGCAGGCAAATAGGACAGACCTCGCGTATACTTGGGTAAATGACCGAGTCAAGAATCCAATCAACAAAGGTGTAAATATAGTGTACGTATTCTATCCTTTTTATTTAAGGAACTATTATTATTGCAATCTCACGTGTTGTGCTATTTGTTCCTATTATATTATTATTATTATTATTATTATTATTATTATTATTATTATTATTATTATTATTGTTTGTTTCTTTATTTTCACTGTTTCTTGAGCTGAGAGTCTATCGAAAACAGTCTCTCTACCTTCACAAGAGAAGCCAGGGTAAGATCTGCATACACACTACCCTCTCCAGACCCTACATATGGAATTACACTGGATTTTATTATTGTTGTGCCATTTGTTCCTATTATATTCTCGTTGCTACTGTTTATTTACTTTATTTTTACCGTTCCTTGAGCTAGAGGCGGAGCTAGGATTTGAACCTTATGGGTTTAGGATTGTAACTCTTTTAAGTTACTGAGTTCTAAATTAATAATTTCTATGTATTCAGTAGATTTCTTAATACAATACAAATATAGGGTTTGCATAAAATTAGCTACTGGGTTCGGCCGAACCCGCAATCAACACCGTGGCTCCACCCCTGCCTTGAGCCAAAGGTATATCGAAAATAGTCTCTCTACCTTCACAAGGAAGGGGTAAGGTCTGCGTAAACACTACCGCTCCCAAACCCAACCTGTGAGATTACACTGGATTTTTTTTTTTTTTTGGTATTATTGCCGCCTTACTTAGACTTTATGATTTTATTTCCTTAATATATGTTCTTACATTTTTTCAGATATTTAACCGTTGGGACTGAACCATTTTCGAATACGTTTATGAAAGAAGCAAGGACCGATCAAGTTGTGAACGTAATAAAATTAATACGGCAAGCTCTTGACGATATGGGATTAGGGTATGTCAAAACTACAACTTCCCATGGCATGGATGTTTTAAAGCTTACAAAAATTCCATCAGAAGCCGATTTTCGCGATGATATAAAACAACAAATGCTTGAATCGTTAGAGTTCTATAATCAAACTGGAGCACCCTTTGATTTGATCATGTTTCCAATCCATTACATTAAAGAAGTATTGAATTACACTATGGAATTCGCGTACTTTGATAATAAGAGCGGGTTCAAGATTCAAGATGGTAAATTTACGTACACAAATGTTGTGGAGCTAATGATTGATTCCGTTGCATGGGCAATAAGAAAAGCAGGTTACCCTAATATGAAAATTATGATAGGTCAAATTGGTTGGCCAACAGACGGATATCCACATGCAAATATTGAAAATGCAGAGAGATTTCATAAGGGTTTCTTGAAATTTATAGCTTCAAATAAAGGAACACCTCTTAAGCCAGGTCCTATAGATGTATTTCTCCATAGTTTATCAGATGAGAATCAATTTCGTGCTATATTTGGTGCATTTCAAAGACACTGGGGAATTTACGAAGCAGATGGAAATCCAAAATACAAGATTGATTTTTCATTACAAGATCGTGATACTTATCCAACTCAGGCTAAGGGGATTGTGAAAATGCCAAATAGGTGGTGTGTGTTTAATGGAAATAGAGAAGACATGGATTTGGTAAATAAGAATTATAATTTTGCGTGCAATATAGCAGATTGTACGTCCCTGGAAAAAGGAGGTTCGTGTGATGGACTAAGTGATGATTCTAAAATTTCTTATGCTTTTAATGTATTCTTCCAAAAGCATAAGCAGCAAGTAGAATTGTGTGATTTTGATGGTTTAGGTGAAATTAGAGCAGACAATCCATCAACGGGTAACTGCGAGTTTCCTGTAGAGATATTGACATTCCAAGATCAAGCAGTTAAAGATGGTATGATTTTAAGAATTTGATAAATACGAAATACGCACTGGGCTGTCCTACCATGAAAGATATAATATGATGGAATTGGTTATGACATAATTAAATAGAAATGGAATCAAAGTTTTCGTCTACCACAAATAGCAAAGGCATTGTATGTCATGTAACGAGTGTGAAGAACATGGTTGTTGATCAAAAAATATATTTCAATTAATTAAAGGGTACTTTCTATATTGCTTTTTGCCTTCATATTAGTGCCTATTTATATCTAGGCAACTAAATGATATCGCAACCAAAATTCTTCACGGAAATGTGTGCTTAGGGCCCGTCTGGCCATAAAAAAGATTTCTTTTTCTCAAACCAATTTTATTTTTTTGGAATTAGCGTTTGGCCATAAAAATTTTAACTTTTCACAAGTTGAATTTCAGAATTTTTAGAAATTTAAAAACTCCAAAAAGTTATTTTTCAAAATTTTCACTTCAAAACACTCACAAAAATTCAAAAGCAACTCCAAATTGTATTCATGTTCAAACACAACTGTAATTTTCAAATACCATTTTTAACTTGAAAAATAAAATTCACTTTTTTCGTAATTTCACAATTCTTATTTCCAAACGCTCACTCAATCTTACACCACTTTTTTGGAAAAGGAAAAAAGGGAGGGAAAAGAGAGCGCATTTTCAAAGTATAAAATAAAAACTAAAAATAATAATAATGGTTGTCAAAATAAATAAAATATATAAGAAAGTGCTCTTATTTTTTTTCAATTTTCTCTTATTGTTATATTTCTTTATGATTACTCTTGCAAAACTAGACTTTTTGATTCCGAATATGCATTTCGATCAAATATTTATTTTTTGTCGGTCTACAAAATTTCGGTGAATTATTGAAACTAGAAGATAATATTATGTATACGCCACATACATATAAGGACTTGTCCAGTAATTGTAGTCCCTTTAAAGTATTGTGTTCGTGACAAGTGGAATGGAAGAATCATAACAAAGAAAATCTTTATTTTGCTAAAATATACTATGCAACTTCCTGATACGGATAGGAATGTTGAATATAACACAATCCCAAATGAAAACAACAAGAACAAGAACAATAAAAATGAAACAAAGATTATTCAAACGAGAGAAAACTAATAAAGGCCCTAATTGTGGTAATATAATTGACAAATTATTTACCCTAAAAACGGATAATAATTGAATTTATATGTGGTTTTAAGGACACGTGATTGTGATGACCCAAAAGGTCATCTTATAATTTAAAATATAATTCTGCGTTCCGCAATTTGTCCCTTTTTGATTTGCGTGCGCAGTCCGGACGCCCTTTCGGAAAACCTTTATGTGAAA
This sequence comes from Nicotiana sylvestris, assembly GCF_000393655.2. NCBI lineage: Eukaryota > Viridiplantae > Streptophyta > Magnoliopsida > Solanales > Solanaceae > Nicotiana > Nicotiana sylvestris. The sequence goes on from NC_091060.1 coordinate 10,661,316, forward strand.
AATTGATAAAAGTAATAATTTTTAGCTTAAAAAACTTATTTTAGTTGACTTCGGTTAATGTTTTAGGTAAATGGATCCGGACCCGGTGGGTCCAAAGAAAAATATGAGACATGGGCGTATGCCCAGAATCGAATTTCGAGGTCCCAAGCCCGAGAAATAATTTTTTGATGAAAATTGTAAGACTGAAATTCTAAGAAATTAATTAATGTTTGATCTCATTGATATCAGGCCCGTATTTTGGTTCCGGAACAGGTTTAACATAATATTTAAGTTATGTCTGTGAAATTTGATGAAAAACGGAGTTTAGTTGACGTGTTTCGGACCTTGGATTGAGAAAATAGAAGTTTGAAACTATTTTGAAAATTTCATGCAATTTGGTGCTAAATCCGTAGTTGATGATGTTATTTTGGCGATTTGATCGCGCGAGCAAGCTCATGTGATGTTTTAAGACTTGTGTGCATGTTCGGTTTGGAGCCCCGAGGGCTTGGGTGAGTTTCGGATAGGTTGCGGGATGTCTAGGCTTAGAAAAGACCTGGTGTAGAATAGTTGCAGAGTAGTAGGTCTCTGAACCTAGGAGTGCGGTCGCGGAGTAAAATTCACGGACCGTAGTAGAAAGACGCGGCCGCGCTGAAAACTTCACGGACCGCGGTGGAGGGCTTCGCAAACCGCGATGGGTAAGGCCAAAATTTCTGCGGCCGCGCCCATTAATTCGCGGACAATGGTGAGGTTCGTGGCCGCCGGTTTTTTGCAGCCCGCGTAATGGGGATCTGAGAAGGCTATATAAACGGGACTTTTCATCCATTTTTTAATTTTTCAAAATCCTAAAACATAAGAGGCGATTTTTCAAATACTCTTTCTTCCCCAAATCATAAGTAAGTGATTTTAAACTCATTTCTTTCACTCTTTAACTTCTTTTTACAAGGTTTCATCCTAGAATCTAGGGTTTTCATGGTGTAATTGGGAATTGTTGGGGTAAAACTTAGGAATTTTGAAATTTGGGGATTTATACCTCTAATTGAGGTCGGATTCCAAAACTAATTGTATATCCGGGATTGGAGATGAATGAGTAATCGGGTTTTGGTCCGAATTTCGGGTTTGGACCAAACGGGCCCGGGTATTAACTTTTGTTGACTTTTTTAAAAATGGCCTAAATTGAATTCTTTGATATCATGGGTAGTTCCTAAGGCTTAAATTGAATTGTTTGGTTAGTAATTTGCTAGATTCTATTGGTCTGGAGGCTGGTGTAAAGGGAAAAGCTGTGGTTAAGCTTTGAGTTTGGCCCTTGGAGCGAGGTAAGTATTGGGTCTAACCCTGGCTTGAGGGATTAAGTATTATCTGCCTTTTTGCTACGTGTTTTGATGTTATGTACAACGTATACGTAAGGTGACGGGTACCTATGTGTTGTTGTCGGGTCATATCATGCGAGTTAGTCTAATTCTTGTAACTGTGGTACTCTTTGATCATATATTCCATGTTTAGACTCGATCTTCCATGTATTGAGAAATTCTTATCATGTTGTATGGAATTGGGTATTGATTGAGTGTTGTCTCAGAGTTGAGGCTGGTATTGTGGAATTAAACGTTAAAGTAAGACTGGTTATGATATTTCTATCTCCCTATTGTTATGATATCTCCACCTTCCTGTTGTTATTGATCATTGTTTTGGCAAGGGAGAGTGTTAAAGCACGAAGGGTGATGCTGTGCAATATTTTGTAAGTGACTGATAATGCACGAAGGGTGATGTCGTGCCATATTCTGTAAGTGATAAAGCACGAAGGGTGAAGTCGTGTCATATTCTGTGAGTGTTAAGGCACGAAGGGTGATGCCATGCCATGTTATGAGAGAGTTAAAGCATGAAGGGTGATGCCGTGCCATTTCTATTATTTCTTATGGTGAGGATGAGAGTAAAAGCACGAAAGGGAATGTCGTATACTTGTTTTGCTATGTCTATCACTTTCATTGGTGCATGCATATTGTTTAATGCGTTTCTTCATTGTTATTGTTTTCTTAACCTGATTTTCTTCCCCCTCAGCATGTTATCCCCTTTCTCGTTATTTACTGATTAAATTCTACTTGTTGTTATTTTCTCGTATATGATTTAGCTGCACAGGTTCATGTTACTGTCTTGTCCTAGCCTCGTCACTACTTCGCCGAGGTTAGGCTTGACACTTACAAGTACATGGGGTCGGTTGTACTGATACTGCACTCTGCACATTATGCAGATTTTGGTGTAGGACAGTGCGGCTCAGAGTTTGGGTTGCTGCCTTCAGTCCACATGAGACCAAAGGTAGATCTGCCGGTGTTCGCAGACCCTGGAGTTCCCTTCCTAATATCCTAGTTTCTCTGTTTTCCTGTATTTCGAGGACATGTGTATTTCTTTTAAACCAATATTTGTAGTAACTCTTAGAAGTTCGTGGATTGTGACACCAAATCTTTTGGGTAGTCGTGTTTTAGTGTTTTAAACTATTATAAATTTCCGCACTTCTTATTTGTTTAGTTCAAATTATTATAAATTACTGTTTTGGTTAAGGATTAATGTGTTAGAACTGTATCTGTTGGCTTGCCTAGCATTCTAAGAGTTAGGCGCCATCATGATCCCGACGGTGGAAAATCCGGGTTATGACAAGTTGGTATCAGAGCACTAGGTTACTTAGGTCTCACGATCCACGAACATGCTTCATTAAGTCTGGGGGATCGGTACGTAGACGTCTGTATTTATCTCCCAAAGGCTACAGAGTTTAGGAGTAAATTTACTTCTATTCTTCCCTATCGTGTGATGTTGTTCTCTCATTGCTAATTGAACTCTTCTACTTTGTTCTCTCACAGATGGAGAGAACGCATACCACTTTATTAGCTGATCAGCAGCTCGAGACCCTAGTGGCAGCTCCTACGAGGGGCAGAGGTCGAGGCCGAGTTCATGCTAGAGGCTGAGGAAGGGAGAGGGCTCAGCCTAGAGCTCAAGCAGCAGCACCAACATTGGGTCCTCAGGTGGAGTTTGATGATGAGGTTCTGGCCCAGACAGTTCCAGCAGGACCAGCTGAGGTCCCGAAGGGGTTCATAGCCACCCAGTGCTTCAGGATGCTTTGGTCCGTCTTGTGGGACTTATAGAGAGTGTTGCTTAGACTGGCACATTTCCTATAGCACCAGTCTCTCAGGCTGGGGGAGGAGCCTAGACTCCCGCTACTCACACTCCAGAGTAAATGGCTCCCCAGTTTTAGACTCCAATAGCGCAACCAGTTGGGATAGTTCCGTTGGGTGTTGTAGTACAGACCGGTGATAGATCAGCTATGACTTCTGAGGCCTTATGGAGGTTGGATAGGTTTACCAAGCTTTTCACCACTACTTATGGCGGTACATCTTCAGAGGATCCCCAGGACTATCTCGACACTTATCACGAGGTATTACGAAACATGGGGATAGTGGAGACCAATGTGGTCGATTTTGCTGCCTTTCGTCTGTCAGGTTCTGCCAAGAGATGGTGGAATGATTTTGTGTTGACTAGACAAGCTGGGTCTCCTGCCTTGACTTGGGAACAGTTCTCTCAACTATTTCTCGAGAAGTTCCTTCCTATCACTCAAAGAGAGGACTACCGTAGACGGTTCGAGCGTCTTCAGCAGGGTTCTATGACTATCACCCAGTATGAGACTAGGTTCATTGATTTGGTTGGTCATGCTCTTATTATACTTCCTACCGAGAGAGAGAGGGTGAGGAGGTTTATTGAGGGACTTGCTCAGCCTATCAGATTGCAGATGCCTAAGGAGATAGGGAGCGAGATTTCTTTCCAGGATGTAGCCAATGTGACCAGACGAGTTGAGATAGTTTTAGCTCAGGGGAGTGGTCAGGGGTCTGACAAGAGGCCTCGACATTCTGGTGGATTTAGTGGTGCCTCATCTAGAGGCAGGGGTTATTTTGGTAGAGGCTGTTATGTCTTGCGTTTTCTTACGTTAAAAGTTTCGTCTTCTGTTAATTGATGTAGACTCAGGGATGAGCTCATTTTGACGTTAATGTATTTACGTTATTTATAACAAGCTATATATAAGTGTCCTAAAGGATAAAAGGTACACAAATTAAAGAAATCGAGTTTCGTTGAAAGTGCCAATTTGGGATAAAATACGGGTCGAGCGATAATACCGATAATTATGAACTAGTACCATGCAAGATACCATAGTACCACGGTAATATAATGTATAAAATATATTAAAAATAAGTAGAATTTTAAGGAAATTGTGGCAATTTTTAAATTACGCGGGTAATTGGTTAATTACCTGGTAACGGGACATTACCTAATTAACTAATAAGTGGATAAAGATTTATAATTATCACCACCCAAAACGTGACAGCTGACCATATAAGAAAAAAGTGACTAAGGGTTACATTTTCTTATGTGGCCATCTAGGAACAAGACCTTAATTACATGAGAGACAAAGTCATAAGACTTAGTAAGTCTCTGATAAGAAATCATATGTACTTTCCTTTCAAAATGGAAAAGCAATTCAAAGATATAACTAACACCATGAATCTTAGGGCAAAGGAAACATTAGAAGTACAAGCCTAATTCTCATTCCAAAAAAAGCTTCGTAAAGCCAGAAGCAATTTCGTTCAAGTAATTTCAAAAAAGTAGAAGCAAATTTCGTTCAAAGAATTCAAAAAGCTGAAGCTTATTCTGATTTTTTTTAGTTCTAAGTTCAATCAACGAAGTATTTCCAACGGAATATCATACGGAGTTTTCCCTATTCCAGGTATGTTAAGGCCATCCCTTCTTTCTTTTGGCATGGTCCAAATTATACTAAAGAAACGAGCAAACACACAGTTTTTATAAATTACTCTACTCATAGAGATACTAGGGGTGTCTATATTCTTGATTATCCATGAAAATTATTATTATCTTCTGTACATGGGTCTCAAAATAATATACAGTTGAAAAAGTTTATCCGGAAGAAATATTGAGAGTTTTACGTACTTTTCATGCATTTCACCCATTTATACATGTGCATTGATCCATGACCAAATTGCGTTATATACGCGTATATATATGTAAATATATGTATATGGGATATGGAAAAAGGTTACGGTGTTATATACGCTTCACCACCTGATCAGCAGGTATATGTTGATGATATTGCCCACAGTGGCCGAGACGATATGATGGGATTCCCTCAGTGGCTTGATAATATTATGTACACCCATACCTATGCATGGCACGACATTTATATGCATGTGCATGACATTATAAATGTTTTAGAATTTACAAAGTTGTTCAAATTTAAAGACGTGTTTCTATATTCCATATTTTATCTATGTCTTTTACATACTAATTTTCATGCCTTACATACTCAGTACATTTTTTGTACTGACGCCCTATTTCACGGGGCTTGCGTTTCATGCCCACAGGTACAGGTAGGCAAGCTGACGGTCCCCCTTTTCAGGATCCCTAATCAGAGAAGGTTAGCGTGCTCCACTTGATCCGGAGCTGCTTTTGATTTTGGTACTATACGTCTGTATATATATATATATATTTATATATGGGTATGACGTGGCTCAGTCCCGTTTTTGTACAGTTATGTTTCTATTAGAGGTCTGTAGGCAGTATGTCTAGTTGGGTTGTATGTGGCCATGTCGGCTTTCAATTTTGGATGTATAGTTGTCTATAGCAGCCTTGCCAGCTCGCTCACTGTATTCTGCATGTATACATACATATGCCTTGTTGGCAGGTTTCCTACATGTATATTATTTTCGTAATTCACCAGATATTATTCAGGTTCATATCTTAGACACATGTTTAGGTGTGTTTGACTGGTAGGACTCAGGCACCCATCGCAGCCCGTCGGTTTGGGTCATGACAGAGGACATCCTCCCAGGCTGTTTCATTTAGCACTCCAGGTTTCTCATAGTGTTTCAAGTGGTTGTGGCCCTCATATGCAGTATTTCGATAAGCTAGCCTATAGTGTACCACCAGCACATATCAGTGCACCTCCGTTCTAGAGTTTTCAGGATAGTTACTCAGGCCGTCAAGGTCAGTTTCAGGGTCAACAGTCTTAACAGTCGAGGTCTTGTTATACTTGTGGCGATCCGAGGCACATTACTAGGTATTGTCCCCGAGTATCGAGTAGTTCTCAGCATCAGGGTTCTCGTGCCATGGTTCCGACACCAGGAGTACCACCGCTCGCTCAGCCAGCTAGAGGTAGGGGTCAGATAGCTAGAGGTGAAGGTAGAGGCATTAGTGGTGGAGGTCAGACCGCTAGAGGTATAGGCCAGCCAGACATGGCCCGTCCTCGAGATGTAGTTCAGAGTGGTGGGGCCTAGCCCCAATGCTATGCTATTCCAGCTAGACCTGAGGATGAGGCATCGGATGCAGTAATCACATGTATGGTTTCAGTTTGTAGTAGAGATGCCTCAATTCTATTTGAGCTGTGTTCTACTTATTCATATGTGTCATCCTATTTTGCTCCCTATTTGGTTGTACGTCGTGATTCTTTTAGTGCTCCGGTATATGTGTCCACACATTTGGGAGACTCTATTATTGTAGATCGTGTTTATCGTTCATGTGTGGTTGTCATCGGAGGCCTTGAGAGTTGGTGTAGATCTTTTGCTTCTCTATATGGTTGATTTGATGTCATTTTGGGGATGGATTGCCTGTCACCTTACCATGCAATATTGGATTATCACGCCAAGACAATGACCTTAGCCTTACTAAGGTTTCCTCGATTGGAGTGGAGAGGGACAACTGGTCATTCTACCAGCAGGGTTGTCTCTTATATGAAGGCTAGGAGTATGGTAGAGAAGGGGTGTTTGACTTATTTGGCTTATGTTCATGATTCTAGCACCGAGGTTCCTTCCATGGATTCTATAACAATTGTTTGTGAGTTTCTAGAGGTATTTCCTTCAGACCTGCCAAGGATATGACCCGATAGGGACATTAACTTTCACATTGATTTGGCCTTGGGCACTCAGCCCATTACATATGGCCTCGCCGTCGTTGAAGGAATTGAAGGAGCAGTTACAAGATTTGCTAGATAAGGGCTCTATTAGACCTTGTGTCTTACCCTGGGGTGCGGCGGTGTTGTTTGTAAAGAAGAAGGATGGATCGATGATGATGTGTATAGATTATCGGCAATTGAACAAAGTCACCATCACGAACAAGTACCATTGCCAAGGAATGATGATTTATTTGATCAACTTCAGGGTGCCAAAGTGTTTTCGAAGATTGATTTTAGATCTGGTTACCATCAATTGAGGATTAGGGAATCCGATGTCCCTAAGACAGCTTTTCCGACTCGGTATGGGCAATATGAGTTTTTAGTGATCTCATTTGGGTTGACAAATGCCCCAACAACATTCATGGATTTGATGAACCGAGTGGTCAGGCCCTATTTGGATTCCTTTATAATTTGCTTTATTGACTATATCTTGATATATTCCCGCAGTCAGGAGGAGCATGAGTAGTATCTTCGGACCGTTCTCTAGACTTTGAGGGGCAGCCAGTTATATGCTAAGTTTTCGAAGTGCGAGTTTTGGTTGAGTTCAGTTGCTTTCTTGGGTCACGTTGTATAGGTAGAGGGTATTCAGGTGGATCCGAAGAAGATTGAGGCAGTCAAGAATTGACCCAGACCCACATCAACTACAAAGATCCGCAGTTTCTTAGGATTAGCAGGCTATTACCATCGGTTTGTGGAGGGGTTTTCATCTATAGCAGCCCCGATGACCAGGTTGACTTAGAAGGGTGCCCCGTTCAGATGGTCAGACAAGTGTGAGGCGAGTTTTCAGAAGCTCAAGACTGCTTACGGTGCCAGTGTTGTTGTTGCCCACCAGTTGAGAACCTTATACCGTATATTGTGATCCATCTTATATTGGACTTCGTGCGGTATTGATGCAGGGTGGCAATGTTATTGCATATGCTTCGCAGTAGCTGAAGATTCACGAGATGAATTATCCAGTTCGCTATTTGGAGCTAGCACCCATTGTTCACGCGCTAAAGAATTGGAGGCACATCTGTATGGCATGTCGTGTGAGGTGTTCACGGATCACAAGAGTTTGCAGTATTTGTTCAAGCAGAAGGAGCTAAATTTAAGGCAGATATGGTAGTTGGAGCTATTGAAAGACTATGATATCACCATCTTGTATCATCCCAGGAAGGCCAATGTGGTGGCCGATGATTTGAGTAGGAAGTCAGCTAGTATGGGTAGCCTTGCGTATATTCTAGTCGGTGAGAGACCGCTTGCATTAGATGTTCAGGCTCTGGCCAGTCAGTTCGTGAGGTTGGATGTTTCTGAACCCAATCGTGTTTTGGCTTGCACAATTGCTCAGTCTTCCGTGTTTGAGAATATCAGGGAGCGGCAGTATGATGTCCCTCATTTGCTTGTCAAACAGTGCAGCACGAAGATGCTAAGCATGTTACAGTGGGAGATGATGGAGTTCTAAGGATGCAGGGTTATTTTTGCGTGCCTAATATGGATGGGCTTCGTGAGTTGATTCTAGAGGAGGCTCATAGTTCCTGGTATTCTATTCATCCGGGAGTCACCAAGATGTATCATGACTTGCGGTAACATTATTGGTGGAGGAGGGTAAAGAAGGATATATATTTGTATATGTAGCTCGGTGTTTGAATTGTCAGAAAGTAAAGTATGAGCATCAAAGACCTGGTGGTTTGTTTCAGAGGATTGAGATTCCTGAGTGGAAGTGGGAACGTATCACTATGGTCAGCACATTTCATTCCTATGGCAGTTTCCTATTCTTCGGAGCGGATGTCAAATATTATATCTGAGATATCGTTCGTCTTCATGGTGAGCCCGTTTCTATCATTTCTGATCGAGGTACGCAGTTCACCTCGAATTTTTGAAGGGCAGTACAACGTGAGTTGGGTACGCAGGTCGAGCTGAGCTCAACATTTCACCCTCAGATGGATAGACAGTCCGAGCGTACTATTCAAATCTTAAAGGATATGCTCTGCGCTTGTGTTATTGACTTTGGAGGCTCTTGGGATCAGTTCTTGCCATTAGCGGAGTTTGCCTACAACAACAGTTATCAGTCGAGCATCCAGATGGCTCCCTATGAGGCATTATATAGTAGACGGTGTCAATCGCCAATCGGATGGTTCGAGCCAGGAGAGGTTCGGTTATTGGGTACAGAGTTAGTACAGGATGCCTTGGATAGGGTCTAGATCATTCAGGACAGGCTTCGTGCAACTTAGTCCAGGCATAAGAGTTACGCCGACCGTAAGGTCCAAGATGTTGCATTCATGGTCGGAGAGAGAGTGTTGCTTTATGTATCACCCATGAAGGGTGTCATGAGATTTCGAAAGAAGGGCAAATTGAGCCCTAGGTACATTGGGCTTTTTGAGATTCTTTGGAGAGTGGGTGAGGTGGCTTACGAGCTCGCATTACCACCCAATTTATCAGCAGTTCATCCGGTATTCCACGTGTCTATGCTCCAGAAGTATCATGGTGATCAATCCCACGTGTTCGATTTCAGCTCTGTCCAATTGGACAAATATTTGAGTTACGAGGAGGAGCCGGTAGCTATTCCAGATCGTCAGATTCGCCAGCTGAGATCAAAGAGTTATCTTTCAGTTCATGTGCAGTGGAGAGGTCAGCCTGTTGAGGCAATTATCTGGAGTCCGAGTCCGATATCCGGAGTAGATATCCCCATCTTTTTCCCAGCTCAGGTATTTTTCTATGTCCATTCGAGGACGAACGGTTGTTTTAGAGGTGGAGAATGTGATGACCCAAAAGGTCTTCTTATAATTTAAAATGTAATTCTACACCCTGAGGTCTTAAAAACCTTAATTTTCCCCTCCTCGATTTACATTCACAGTCCAGGCGCACTTCCAGAAAGCCTTTATGTGGAAAATTGATAAAAATAATAATTTTTGGCTTAAAAAGTTAATTTTAGTTGACTTCGGTCAATGTTTTGGGTAAACTGACCCGAACCCGTGTTTTGTTGGTCCTAGTGGGTCCGCAGAAAAATATGAGATCTAGGTATATGCCCGGAATCGAATTCCGAGGTCCCAAGACCGAGAAATATATTTTTGATAAAAATTGTAAGACTGAAATTCTAAGGAATTAAAGGAATTGATTAATGTTTGATTTCATTGGTATTGGGCCTGTATTTTGGTTCCGGAGCCCGGTACATGTTTAATATAATATTTAAGTCATCTCTATGAAATTTGGTGAAAAACAAAGTTTAGTTGACGTGATACAGACCTTGGGTTGACAAAATAGAAGTTTGAAACTATCTTGAAAATTTCATGAAATTTGGTGCTAAATCCGTAGTTGATGATGTTATTTTGGTGATTTGATCATGGGAGCAAGCTCATGTGATGTTTTAAGACTTGTGTGCATGTTCGGTTTGGAGCCCCGAGGGCTCGGGTGAGTTTCGGATAGGCTGCGAGATGTCTAGGCTTAGAAAAGACTGGGTGTAGGGTAGTTGCAGAGTAACAGGTTTTTGAACCTAGGAGCGGCCACGTAGTAAAATTCGCGGACCGCGGTAGAAAAACATTGCCGCGCTGGAAACTTCGCGGACCACGGTGCAATTTTGTTGCCGTGGCGGAGGGCTTCGCGGACAGCGGTGGGTAAGGCCAAAATTTTCGCGGTCGCGCCCACTAATTCGCGGACTGCGGTGAGGTTCACGGCCGTGGTTGGTTTTTCGTGGCCCGCGTAATGGGATCTGAGAGGACTATATAAATGGGACTTTTCATCCATTTTTAAATTTTTAAAACCCTAAAACATAAGAGGCGTTTTTTCAAATACTCTATCTTCCCCAAATCATAAGTAAGTAATTTTAAACTCATTTCTTTCGCTCTTTAACTTCTTTTTACAAGATTTCATCCTAGAATCTAGGGTTTTCATGGTGGAATTAGGGATTGTTGGGGTAGAACTTAGGAATTTTGAAATTTGAGGATTTAGACCTCAAATTGAGGTCAGATTCCAAAATCAATTGTATATCAGGACTCGGGAGAGAACGGGTAATTGAGTTTTAGTCCAAATTTCGGGTTTGGACCAAGCGAGTCCGAGTGTTGACTTTTGTTAACTTTTTTAAAAATAGCCTAAATTGAATTCCTTGCTATCATGGGTAGTTCCTAAGGCTTAAATTGAATTGTTTGGTTGGTAATTTGCTAGATTCTATTGGTCCGGAGGCTGGAGTAAAGGGAAAAGCTGCGGTTAAGCTTTCAGTTTGGCCCTTGGAGCGAAGTAAGTGTTGGGTCTAACCCTGGCTTGAGGGATTAGGTATTATCTGCCTATTTGCTACGTGTTTTGATGTTATGTACAACGTATACGTAAGGTGACGGGTACCTATGTGTTGTTGTCGGGTCATATCATGTGAGTTAGTCTTATTCTTGTTAATGTGGTACTCTTTGATCATATATTTTGTGTTTAGACTCGATATTTCATATGTTGAGAATTTCTTAGCATGTTGTATGGAATTGGGTATTGATTGAGTATTGACTCAGAGCTGAGGCTGGTATTGTGGAATTAAATGTTGATGTAAGACTTGTTGTGATATTTCTATCTCCCTATTATTTTGATATCTCTGTCTCCCTGTTGTTATTGATCATAGTTTTGGCAAGGGAGAGTGTTAAAGCACGAAGGGTGATGCCATGCAATGTTTTTTGAGTGAGTGATAATGCACGAAGGGTGATGTCGTGCCATATTCTGTGAGTGATAAAGCATGAAGGGTGATGACGTGCTATATTCTGTGAGTGTCAATGCACGAAGGGTGATTCCGTGCCATGTTATGAGAGAATTAAAGCACGAAGGGTGATGCCGTGCCGTTTCTATTGTTTCTTATATTGAGGATGAGAGTAAAAGCACGAAGGATGATGCAGTGTACTTGTTTTGCTATGTCTATCACTTTCGTTGGTGCAAGCATATTGTTTACTGTGTTTCTTCATTGTTACTGTTTTCTTTGTCGCTCCCCCTTTTTTCCTCGCAGAGTCCGGGTTTCGACATTTTGTTTTGGGAATTAGGTATGGAATTTGAAGAGTCGCCACCTAACGGATTAAGGTGCATAGGGCACCTAGAACAAATAACTCATAAATCGGTTTGCTTTTACAGAGATTGGGTAAGGGCTTGAAATTATCTTGAGGGGAAGGTGTTAGGCACCCCTCGAGGTCCACAACGGTGGGTCCCGACCAAACTCAATTTAAGAGAATTAGTCAAAAAGCAATTTAAACAAATAGAGATATTTTTTAAAAACGAGAATAAAGGGGGTCCTAGGTTTATTAGCCTATAGGATCACTTTTGTGCAATATTCTGTAACCTTCCTCAAATAGAGGCATTACGCGTAGCATTAGCGCACATGTCATTATACCCTTTACTACCCGATTACCCTCCCCTTAATTATTACCTAAGCATTTTAACAGTATCGAATACATATCCTATGTGTGCACTACCCGTCCCTTACCTGTGGCCTTGGAGGTATTTAGGACCTCTATTTAAGGTGGTTCTATTCTCACCTGTGGTGCTTAAAAGGAGAAAGCTAAGCGAGAAACAAAATAAGTAGGACTGTCACATAAAAGATCACTTAAGGTGATCATATATACCTCTACAAAAAGACACAAAACAAGTGCATGCCATTCAAACAAGCAGTTTTTTTTTATAAATTTAGGAGTCCTATAGGCAGGTTATCTAAATGAGTACAAACAGAATATACAACAGTTTTATTAAGGCGAAGAGGTGAATACTTATCAGTTTACCTACTGATTTTTTATCACTTATTGAATCTGAGCACATTTCAAGCAGCAAGAAAATCACAATTTTAAACCCAAGATTTAATTGTCCTACAGGCTTGCCTAAGGGATAACCGGTAGAACCCTATAGACATGGTATCTAAACGTTAATCAGACCATAATTCTATAAACTAGTGATTGATTCTTAACAGGCAAATTTTTATCTTTTAAACCCTATATGCATGCTTCCTAAGTGCTGAAACTGATCATAAGCGTGACACTGACTTTAAATGTGTTTCCTATAGGCATGATATCTAAGTTGTCAAAAATAATTTTAAATGTGTTTCCTATAGGCATGATTCCTAGGCAAATAAAAGCGTTAATTAGTTGCCTAATGAGTTCACCAAAGAAATTCCTAGAAACATGATTTCTAATGCACACATGAAGGTTTTGAAAACATGATTATTGATGCAAAATTGAGAAATGACTTAGAAGCATGATTTCTAGTGATGCAAAATACTTTGAAGCAGGATTTCTAGTGATGCAAAATACGTAGAAGCGGGATTTCTAGTGATGCAAAATAAGATAAGTCCTATAGGCATGCTTTCTAGGCGACTTTAGTTCCTATAGTCAGGATCTCTATTATCTCATTCAAGATTTTAAAGAATGAGATAAGTCCTATAGGCATGGTTTCTAGGCGACTTTAGTTCCTATAGGGAGGATCTCTATTACTCATGTGCAGGCAGAATCCTTTAAGCATATTACCAGGAAAATTGTTATTCAAACAGACAAGATCCTATCGACATGGTTACTAATGCACATTGAATTGAAAATACGTGCAGATACTATAAATAGGATTTCTAACGTGCAGAATTAAACGTAAAGTCTAGCACAGAGTCCAACGATCATAAAATCCTATGAGCAGGATCTCTAAACATAATACAGTATTCACATAGTGCAATTAGCATAGTCAAGTCCTATAGGCAGGATCTCTACCCAATTTCAACAGAGATGTAAGAATAAACCCCCTAACTTTTACTAATAACCCCAATATCTATTTTTACAAAAAAATATTATTACTGACCGACATGAATAAATTACACAATGAAAGAATCATTATACTATAGGGAGCTTTGGCAGGCCAAACATCAATCCTGGAAACCAGTCCTTCAAACATAGCACCTCTGAGCATAGTGGTAGCCAACCCATAAAACATAAAACTAGTTCCCGGTGTGTCAAAGTTCCTAAGGGCCTCAGGGACCCCGGGCAATGCTCACACCAGAATCAGATGTTCAACATAATTCACAAAGGATTGGAAAACCAGTCCCAATGTGTCAGAGTTCAGAGGAGTCTCATGGACCCTAAGCAATGTTCACGCTGGGGATGGCAGGACCCTAGTTAGCTAAGAGTAAGAGTTTGAAAACATTATGCAAGGGTAGGGGATAGTTTTGTGAAAAACAGTTTGTTTTCAGAAGTGTATAGGAATAAGTTGCAACAGAATTGTACAAGCAGAAACCATACTCAGCACATGGTTCAGACAGATTATTTATTTAGACTGGATACTCATATTAGTGATCACAAAAGCAAGGGCACTTGAATCAACAGACAGAATTAGCCACATATTAGTAGTATCTAAACATGTTACGAATAGAGGCATACAACTGAATCAACAAAGTTACATACAACTGAAGTTGATTTGGTTCATTAATTACCACTAGGTGGAAACATATAGACAGACATTGAACCTAAGCATGTTGAAGTTAAGATAAACAACCAAACAAACACATAAAGTAGGATCGTAGGAAATTAAAGCATACCAGTCTAGAAAGAAGTACACAGAAATTATGGATCAAACAGAAATATGTTAAGGTAAACTATCCATGCTAGCACACAGAATATGATAGGTTAACAGGAGTTAGGCATACTAGTTAGGAAGAAACAAACAGGAAACATATGACAAATAGAAATATATCGAGATTTGAGGTGAATTAATCATATAATCACATAGAATAGAATTGGATAACAAGAGCTAAGGCATAACAATCGAGAAAAGAGATGGTCGGGAATCATGTATCAACAAGAGCATGGTGAGGGCTGTGATAAAGATGACTACATGAACATATAGAATAGAACGAGATAATAGGAGTTAGCACATACCAGTAGAGGAGAAATTAAATATGCAGAAATAGGTAGGTTCCAGAATAGCCTGGCCTTAGCTTTCTGTTGGCCAAATAACAACCACTTAGCACAGAAGCTAGAGAGAGCTTAAGTTTGTAATGAAAAAAATATGAGAGTTCGAGAATGGTGAAGTTTTCTTTGAAAGTTGTTCTGAAGGGGGTTTAAATAGCACATAATGAAGTAAAATAATAAGGTAAGGAACCAGTCATACACAAATAAGGAATAAAAATCAATTAACGTCAGTATGAATCAATTAACAAGATAGGATCGAGTAAAGTCAGGCTAGTACTACTTGATTTAAGGAAAACCTTATAAAAGAATCAATTAGCAATTAAGTACTAGGTTAAATAAGGCAAGAACTAACTCCGAAATCAATTAGAAGTCAACTCTAATAATCAAAGCATAAATCTAGGCCAGTAGCACCAATTATTTGTGATTATCCAAAAGGTTATCACTTGTTTTAGAAATAAATTCTGTGTTTCAGGGCCTTAAAAACCTCTCTCTGCATCACCTCGATTTGTGTGTACAGTCCAGGCGTGTAGCCAGCAAGCCATTATGTGAAAATCTGTGAAAAATGATAAAATTTGCCTTTAAAATGAATTTAAGTTGACTTCGATCAATATTTTGGACAAACGGACCCCGGACCCGTGATTTGACGGTCCCGAAGGGTTCGTAGGAAAATATGGGACTTGGGCGTATGCCCGAAATCGAATTCCGAGGTCCCAAGCCCGAGAAATGAATTTTTAAAGAAAATTATTTTCTAGAATATATATCAGTTTTTGGAAATGGAATATGTTTGGAAGTTGATGGTATCAGATCAGTATTTTGGTTTTGGAGCCCGGTATAGGTCTTATATGTGATTTAAGCCGAACCTGTAAAATTTTGTAATAAACGGAGGTCAAATGTCGTGAATCGGACCCGCAGTTGTGAAATTTGGAACTTAAGTGTTCTTGAGATTTTTTCTTTGATTTTAATGTTAAATTCGTTGTTAAAGGTGTTAGTTTGGAAATTTGATCGCACGAATAAGTTCATATGATGTTTTTGAGTTAGTATGCATGTTTGGTTTGGAGCCCCGAGGGCTCTGGTGAGTTTCAGGTAGGTTCCGGGGTGTTAGACTTAGGAAAAACACTGTTGTTGCATCAGTTCTGGTGTAACCGCACCTGCGAGTCAAGCACTGCAGGTGCGAGCTCGCAGGTGCGCATATAGGGTCACAGGTGCGGTCCATCCCTCTCGCAGATGCCGGCAAGCTTCCGCATAAGCAATTCCGCAGGAGCGGATCCCCTCTCGCAGGTGCGGCCCCAGCGGGCCTAATCATTTCCGTAGAAGCGGTCAATTTTCCGCACGTGCGTTTGCGCAGGTGTGACACAAGCACTGCATGTGCGAGAGTCGGGCAGTGAAGTCTTTTAAAATAAACTTCGGCATTTTCTCTTTCAAATTTTCACCAAAAATAGAAGGCCTAGGGCGATTTTCTCAAGAAATTTTATACCCAAATCATAAGTAAGTGTCCACTAACTGATTTCTTTGAACTCTCTAATGTATTTCATAAACTTTTATCTAAAATCCTAGGGTTTTAATGGTAGAAAATTGGGAATTTGGGTAGAGTTAGGGCTTTTTGAATAATTGGAATTGAGACCTCGCTTTGGGGTTGGATTTCAAATTTAATTACATATTCGGACTCGTGGGCTAATGGGTGATCGGGTTTTGGTCCGACCCTCATGTTTTGACCAAGCGGGCCCGGGGTCGATTTTTGACTTTTTGGGAAAAATGATAGAAAACCTATAAATAAGCATTGTTTATGAATTCTTTAACATTTATTGATATTGTTAAATCAATTGGACTAGATACGAGTTATTTGGAGGTTAATTTTATAGGAAAAGCGGTGTTTGAGGCTTGAGTTGGCCGTGGAAGTTTGAGGTAAGTGTTTGGTCTAACCTTAGCTTGAGGGATTAAGAGTCGAGTCTTATTTGCTATGTGTTATTTGTTGAGTACGACGTATAAGCATGGTGATGAGTATCTATACATCGTTGTCCAGCATGCCCCTGAGTCTTAAATTGAAGTCATTGTGTTCTTATTAAGTACTACAAATTGTAAATGCCTAATTTTCGCCTATATATATAATAAGTATGTGTGTGTGTGTTTGTTTGTTCTTATTTGTGTATGTATATGTTTTAAGATTTGAGTAATGGTTTGATAAATGGGGTAGGGTTTGGGCTAGTGTAATTTAATTAAAATTGTGCCAAAATTGGCCCAAAATTTGAGCCCAAAGAGCCCAAACCCGGTCCAAAAGGGGGCTGCCAAGAAGAGCTTAAAACGACGTAGTTTTGTCTTGAAACTATGTCGTTTTGGTTAAGTGACAAGATTCAATATCATCCACCCATCTTGATTTAATCCAACGGTCCTAGTTTGATCTTCATCCTAGGTATTTAAAGCCTAAAATCCCCAAATATTTTCCTCATTTCCCCCTTATTTCCTCTCTCTTCTTTCCCTCTCCTTCTTCTCTCTTCTCTCTCTCTTTACTCTCTCTACGTCGCCCCAGCTCTGCCCACCGCCGCAGCCGGCGAACCACCTCCAAACACCTCCAAATTCACACCACGTAATCTCCACAACTTCCTCTTTCCATATCTCCAAACCAAATCCTAAAAAAATCCCTCAAACTCCTTGAATCTTAGATCTAGGAAACTTTCCCGTCACTTTTTCGCCCAAATTCTTGAAGCTCCAACCACTACCACCCCAAAATACCTACATCAATGGATAAAGCTCCTCAAGACCTAGCTATTGATGTCAATTCTACTCCAAAAATCCGGTGACCAAAATTCGGCCTAATTCCAGCGACCTCCCGGAACACCCTCTTTGGCATACCACCATTTTTTCGGCCTTTTGATGTGTAAAATGGTAAAATACTATTCTTTTTCATGGCTGATTTTTTTATTTTTATTTTATTTTTCAGATTTTATTTTTGTCTATTATTAATTATTTTAGCATTAGTTTTTGAAGTTTGAAATGTTAAATTTTCTGTTTTTGCACTTGTTGAAGTAGTAAAATAATTTTGTATTGATAAAAGTGAGGTAATGAAAAATACTTAAGAGTATATGGTACTTGTTTGTTTGTTTGTTTACTGCTTCAAGACTCTTTGAGTACAATACTCAAAAGTCAAATTATTTGGTAAGAAAATGTAGACCTTTGGACATTTTTTGAATAAAGTCTATCTTAAATAGTGGAGAGCAGATATTATTTGAAATACTTAACAAGATTTGAACTAGAAAGTCTTGCTTTTTGAATTTAAGAGCAGATTTTGTAGAAAAATTTGTCAAAAAGATTGATTTTTAATTTTTTGAAATAACTGGTTGTTTTGATATATAGAGGGGACTCCATCACACTTCCAGGGGGGGCATTTTTATAACTGCTTTGTCACAAAAACAAAAATAAAATTCAGCAGTTGAACACATGAAAAGTAAGCTGAAATGGTGAGCTTTGGGAGTGAATCTTAGATTGCAAACTTTTAAAAAAGTATAAATCCTCTTTAGAGTTCGTTTCTGGGTTCCCTATCTAAGTTTTCGGGTTGTTTTAACACGAATTTGTTGCTGGTTTTGCTGCTGTTTTTATGCTGCTTTAGTTGTTGAACTACTGTTTATTTTTTTGCTATCAGGTAATCCTTTAAGACTCGTAATGTACGTATTTTCAGTAATGAGAACAATTTGAACATGCTGCACCATTTAAATGTGTTTGATGTAATGAATAGTTTGACAACAAAAGAGCTTGTATGTTATTGTTATGTATCAAGCATGTGATAATGTGAATATAGTCCTTCATAATACTTGAATATTGAGTTGTAAGTTTTTGAATGTGATATGTAAGTCGTTTATGAATTTTTTTAAGCATGTTTTCAAACTATTATATCTGAGTAACAATGCTAAGTATGCCATGAATGACTTTAGGCGTATAACACATAGCATGAGTTCGTTTTAATTGCTGAAATTTCACTGCCAACATATGCTTCTAGGAATGTTGTGATAATATCTTTGTGAATCTGGCCATTTTGCTGGATTTGCAAAAATGGCTATTTTTGTAAAGTGGGCGTTTATACAATTGTGACTATGTAGTTAATGGTCATGAATTCAAACTAAGTAAAGAGCTAAGATTGTATCAACTTTGGACCTTATTGAATCAAAGATAAAAGTTGACCCATTTACCTTTAAACAACAAAATTACCCATTTTCTTCTATATAGCATTGGGCCAATTGAAATTCATTTCTTGGCCCATTTTAATAATAAATTCCAGCAGCCCAAAAGCTCCATACAAGCTGGCCCATTTTTTTTTAACAAGAAGTTGGCTCATTTCTTTTAAAATAGATAAAGTTGGTCCAACATTTATTTGCATAATTTTTCCCAACTATAAAGCTCGAAATAATAATAATAATATCAGATTTTTCTACTATTTTAATTAACTAGTTTCCCTTTAATTAATTTAAACGTTAGGCAAATAGTAGGTGCGCTTTAACTTCACGGACTCACTTGTATAGCGTGACGCTTAACTTTTAATAAGTTAATTCATCAATTTCATGTCATATTCAATAGTTTTAATTAATTTATAAATATTTTGTCATAATCACGGATTCGTTTGCATAGCGTGGTAGTGACATTTAATAAATTTTCTGGAAGAAAAAAGAGGGTTAATGTTTCCTCCAACACAATTACAATAATTTTTCAAAAGTAAATAACGTGCTAACAATCGTCTGTCATGACTGCAGATTCGCTTGCGTAGCACCGTTATGACTAAATAATAAATTTCGTTGATCACACATTCGCTTGCGTAGTGTGGTTATGACATCTTATTATTCAAAAATATTCTTTAATTTTTCCTAACAATCAAGGGATAAAAGAGGATAGGTAAAACATGAAAATAATATAAATCACTGTTTGTCCAAAATTAATTCAAGCCAAGTTTATCTCAATAAAGCGACCGTGCTCGAACCACGAGACTCGGGGAATGCCTTATACCTTCTCTCCGATTAACAGAATTCCTTACCCGAACTTTGTTTTCGCGGACCGATGAAAATAGAGTCAAACCTTCCTTTGACTAGGGATCCAAATAAATGGTGACTTGGAACACCGAAAAAATCAATTCTAAGTGGCGACTCTGAACAATAAAATAATCCCTATTCAAATTTTGTCACTTTAATTGGAAAAACTCTTTGGCCCATACACATATTATTATTATTTTGAGGGGTAGAAAAGGAGGTGTGACAGCTCTGGCGACTCTGTTGGGGATTTACATAAGAATTCGAGCTTGTACATGTTGACTTTTTATTTGGCTTTATTAATTTTTTAAATATTGTGATTTATTTGTGCCTAATGTGCTACCTGTTTGCTTTTTATCATTTTGATATTGTTGAACTGTACATATAAAATGTTTTCTCACGCACCCCCTCTGAGTCTTTTTTAAATTAAAAATTGGGCATTTGCTTGACATAGCCTGCTTTCTTTGAGATAGCCGAGGTGTTCGTCACCCGGTGAAGGATTTTTGTCACACCTGTTTTAGGCGGGGAGTACCACCAGTTAAGCCAGAAAGCAATGCTACCGGTACACTGACCCTCCTCGGCTTGAGTTGTCCGCTCGAGTAAGCCAGTCTAGATACCTTCTCCAATAGGATCTAAACCTAGAAGAACAAGCCTCATGCCGGATATCCCTAGTAGGTTCGCTTTATTTGCATCACGTGCATTTGACTTAGCGAAACTCGGCACAGGGGTCGGGTCCGTATAAGACAGGTATCCTCTTTGAGACCATCATGTTCACGTATGTGCTACTTGATACATCATTTGGAAGGCTTACTTGCATTGTCGACCGGTTTAAAAAAAATTAGTGTAATTATTAAAAATAAAAATAAAAAGAATAATTCTCCTAGTTTAGTGCAAATAAACCTTTTTTTTATAATATATATATATATATATATATATATATATATATATATATATATATATATATATATATATATATATATATATATATATATATATATATATATTTTGTAGTAGTCTGGTGTGAGTTGTAAAGATTAATTTTTATTAAAAAAAATAAAAGGGGAGAGTACCCTGTTTTACTGAACTACGCGGGTTTGATTCTCACCGATGTGAGATACGTAGGCAACCTCCATCGGGTTCAGCCCACATGTTTCAAAAAAAAAAGGGAGCATAAAATTTTCAAAAAAAAGGCCTATTTTGGTCACCTTTTACTGTCTGGCCCTCATGTTCCAGCTGTTTTGCCAAGACAGGCTTAAAATCTTCCTGGGAAGTGCTGAAGGGCCATTTTTGTAAAAATAGTTACTTTATCCATATTTATTCACCTTTTACCATTTTGCCCTTATGTCTGGCCATTTTTGTCGAAGCAACTTTAAACCTTTCCGGAAAGATTGTTTTTGCAAAAAGTAGCTATTTTTATCTGGTTATACTCATATTGCAAAGGGTCATTTTCGTAAAAATAGTTTTTTTTATTTATTTTTTTGTCTATTTTTATTGTTTTGTTCCTGTGTTTGGCTGTTTTTGCCGAGATATCCTTTATGCCTTCTATGGAAGTATTAAAGGGCCGTTTTTGTAATAATAGCCATTTTTTCGCTTTTATCATCTCAACTTTTGTGTCCGGTAATTTCAAAATATATATTGTAATTAAAAAAATAGATCGAGTCCTAAATTGACCAAAAAATAAAATAAAATAATGAATGATCATAATTTGCATATAGTTTAGGTAAGTCCTAACCCCTTTTTATCTTATTCTTAGGATCACCATGAGTTCTCCACAAAGAAGTAGTCAGAAAAGGGTAAGGGACGAGACACCTCCTATGTTCTTGATCAGAGATAAGACCCCGAGTAGTCTCTGTAATTGGTGTGCTAGTTTTGCTACATGGGAATGGAATCGAGTATTTAAGCACCTCAAGTTCCTCACCAACCTCATGGGAATTAAGCCTAACAGAGATTTAATAGAGGTTCTAGTAGGTTTTTGGGACCCCGCAAACAATGTCTTCAGGTTCAAAGATTGTGAAATGACACCCACATTGGAAGAATTAGGTGGGTTCACGGGATTGGGGAGAGACCTTCGTGGGAAAAGGCCTGCTGCTCCGAGAAAAGTTGGTGTGAACAACTTTTTAAAGAAGTTATGCCTTCGTCGAATTCCAATGGTTTGCTTAAACGAAGGTTGGGTTCCGTCCGAATATTTTTATGATAGATTTGGGGACGAGAAAGGGTTTGAGAACTTCTCGGGCACAGAATTTGTCAACCAGTTGAGTTACAACGCTTGGAGGGAGTTGAGAATCTTCGCGTTCATGATATCATTTCTAGGGATCATGGTCTTTCCGGAGCATGGTGGGCGCATCAGAATTCGATTGGTTGCGGTAGTCTCGTATTTTCAAAGTAGCAAGGATCATACCATTCTTCCCATGATTTTGGGAGATATTTTTCAGGCTTTGAGGGATGCAACATTCTACTGCAGATGTGGTTCATAGAGCACATTTATCATCATCCAATAGTAGTAAATTTCAATGATGATTGGCTGAATTACATTTGATGTCACCCAGACAGAGCTGCGAATTGTAATCTTACAGAGGGGGTGAGGGCTTGGCGGACATTACTTGGTTCATTGAGTGCTGATAGAATCACTTGGAACTATTACTGGTTCCCTTCTGCTAGGGTCATGCATATGTCGACGTATCGCCCATTCTTCATACTTATGGGTTTTAAGGGCTTCCAACCCTACGCGCCTTTACGCGTCATGCGCCAATTAGGGAGAGAGCAAAAGAGGCCCCCGATTGAGGACATGTGCCCGTTCATGTGGGAATTCAAGGGAGAGGAACCTCCAAGGGAGTCATATGCACAGAAGAATTGGTTGGGTAGTCAATTTTCCGATTTAGACGAGATGGTAGTTGATCGTGAACGTGGGGAGGTAAACCTCGCATACCTTGAGTGGTTTCACAACCAGGCTATCCCCGAGAAAAGGATAGAGAGATCCATATGGCACGTAGTTGATTGGGAGAGAGAGATCGATGTCAGAGTTAGAGAAACTAGAAGGGAAGTGGCCCAAGAGTTCCAATCTCGTATTGACACTTTACAAGAAGATAAGGGCATTCTGGAGACAGCCATTGACGTACAACAAGCTAATTTTGAGCGAGAAAAGGCTCAGTGGGCACGAGAGAAGCAAGCACTCAAAGCCCAAATTCGAAAGAAGAACATAGTCACAACCGCTCAGCAGCAAGAAGAGAAAGAAGCCCAGTTCAGCGTAGTCCGTGATTATGAACGTAGAGGTTTTTCTCCATTAATCCAAGGTCTGAGGGATCAGATAGGGGGAGTTGTGTCAAGCAAAGAGAGACAGATCTCGGAGTTTGAAATAGAAAGACACCACTACCAAAAGGTGATCAATCAATTAGAAGCGGAGTCGCTAGAAGTTCGGCGCCAGAAAGATATGACCTTGGACCGCGAGCGTGATGCGCCGGATCTAGCTGAGACCCATGGTCGGCAGAATCAAGAGCTGCACGTGGCTCAGGAATACATTAAGGGAAAGATCCTCGAGGTAGCCACATATACCTCAAGAGCATGCAGGAGTTGTCAGGGCATGACGCCCGAGCGGTTTGCAGAAGTATCATTGAACGTTGCTCGTCATATATCTGCAGACTTGGAGAGGATATACCACAATGTTGGGGGTCAGCCGCAGGAACAAGAGCCTTGATTACAGTAATGCTGGTGGATTCTACTACAGAGATCAAAGTTTTCTTTTAGTTATCAGTCTTTTTCATTATGTTTTTGTTGTTTCTAAGTCTATAAGAGTCTTTTGGTGTTGTTTTGACTTTTATTCTAAAAAGACTATTTGAGTCAGGTTTGGTCTCATTTATCTTTATGTAACTATTGATTTTTGAGTCTTGTATCAAAATATTATATCGAAAATCAATGAAAAAGTTTTTAATGTTTGTTTTGTAAAAAAAAAATCAAGTGTCTTGCATATATGAACTACGTAATGATCTGATTCATGTAGCGACATGATACGTAGGCAACCTACAAAAGGCTCGATCAAGTATTCATTTTAAAATGGCTCTAAAGTAAGGGATCAAATAAGGCGAGTGAAAAAAAATAATAAAAAAAAGAAAAAAAAAGAAGAAGGAAATAACAGTGTCAATAAGCAACAAGCTGATAGGCCGGAATGAAACGTTGAAGCCTTCCAAAAGCATTTTAAAAATGGTGGCGATGTTAGGAGCATGACATATTACGTGTAATTCATATCTATAAAATGCCTAACCCTAACACGTTTGTTGTCTCTTAAACCAGTAAGTTTAAGGTGGTTGGTTTGTGATAAATCTGGCAGCACATTATTACTTCACAAGATCTAAGGGACCAGTAGTAATGGATAACAGTGATGAAATCGAGTTGGTCAGTGACAATCCGCAGGGTCAGTCAGTTGAGCAAGAGTTTGAAGAGATAAGAAAATTGAGACAACAAATGTCAGATGTATATCAAGCTTGGGTTTCCGGTCGACCTCCACCCTAGGGTCCCTTAGAGGGAACTTACACCATACCCTAGGCTACTCAACCACCGCTCCATGCAACGAGCGACCCCATTCTACCACCAGGGTATGTGCCGAACTACAACCTCCATGCTGCCCCCAGTACCTCTAATATGTGACCTCCAGTCGCACCGGTCAGAAACACCCCTCTCGTCGTGTCTGGCGCACCCATATATACAATCCCGCCACCACCTCCTGTGACGAGGCCAAATAATGAGCCACCATCTCATGCTTATGATGGACAATACTATTCTCCAAATATGGCTTTTGGGGTCTCGGCTCCATACAATCAGACTCCTAGACACGAATCACCAGTGGAAAATGAAATTCCTGCCACGACGATTGAGCCAGATGAGATGGCCAGGAAAATGAAAAGTCTTGAACAGAATATAAAGAACATACAGGGACTAGGTGGTCACAAAAGTGTTTCATTCAGTGATCTATGCATGTTCCCTCATATCCATTTGCCACGAGGGTTCAAAACCCTAAAATTTGAGAAATATGATGGACACAGTGACCCTATCGCCCACTTAAAAAGGTACTGCAACCAGCTGAGGGGTGCAGAAGGAAAGAAAGAGCTGCTGATGGCTTACTTTGGGGAAAGCCTTGTGGGGGTAGCTTCTGAATAGTTCATTGACCAAGACATCTCTCACTGGCATGTTTGGGATGACATGGCCCAGGCCTTCGTCAAGCAATTCCAATACAACATTGATATTGTACCAGACCGCAATTCCATATCCAATATGAGGAAAAAGCCGATGGAAAGCTTTAGGGAGTACGCCATCAAGTGGAGGGAGCAAACGGCCAGAGTTAAGCCGCCCATGGATAATCATGAGTTGATCACTATCTTTTTGAAGGCTCAAGAGCCTGATTATTTCCAAATTATGATGTCTGCAATGGGTAGACCTTTTGCTGAAGCAATCAAGATAGGGGAAATGGTCGAAAATGGCCTAAAGACTGGCAGAATTGTAAGTCAGGCTGCTCTCAAAGCCACCACCCAAGCGATCCAAAATGGGTCGGGAAGTTTTGCAAATAGGAAAAAGAGAGCTGAAGGTTCTATGATGACCTCGGGATCTAGGGAAGTTCAAAGAGGGGCATCGCACCCTTATGTGCAAGTTCAGCAAAGGCGATCCAGCTACCCTCAACATTACTATCCCCCGCCAATTCCTCAATACTCTGTGGGCCCACCACAATATACAGTGTTCAATGCTCAATCATATGCTCGGCCTCCCAATCAGCAGGTATGGGCACCAGCTCCAAGGGGCCCCGGACCTCAGCAACAAAATTTTCAGGCACCCTACAATGTTTGTCCCAGGCAGGATTATGGTCGAGAGCAGAGGCCGGCAGAAAAATTCACTCCATTAGCTGAATCATACTCTAGTCTATTCCAGAAGCTGAAGAAAATGGGCGTGATTGGACCCATCGCTCCCCACCACATGCATCCGAATTCACATGGATTTCAAGCAAATGCTAGATGTGAATATCATTCAGGTGCCCCGGGGCATAGCACTGATGATTGTTGGACTCTGAAAGGAGCCATAGAAAGACTCATTTCTAAAAAATTAATTATAGTAACGAATGGAGAGGACCCTCCTAATGTGACAAACAACCCATTTCCGGAACACAACGATGTTCATTTCGTGGGAATGATTGGCCGAGATCAGGAATAAAAGCTGGTCGACCAAACAGAAATGATAGTGGGAGCAATTCAATAAGGAACAAGTCTGGAAGTAAGACCAATCCGAGATGTGCCGTTGATTGTGAAAGGCACCCCGAACTCAGAAAAGGTAACTTTATTTGTGCCCAAGGTCTCGAGGTTAGAGGTTCGCTCCAATGTTCCAAGCCCAAGGTTGTATGTCCTTGGAGGCCACCCCGTCACAAGGCAGAATCGGGGCGGTACGAATGGCATAACAGAGCCGATCATAATCAAACCTGTCGTGCAACCCCATATGACAAACACAAAAATTGTTCCTTGGAACTACAACAAAACTGTGATGACCTACAAAGGCAAGGAAATCATGGAGGAAGTGGGGGAAACTGGAGGTTTGACTCGATCGGGGAGGTATTATTCTCCATAAGAGATGATGAAGGCCAAGCAAATCAAAGGAGGCCAATTGCCAATAAAAAAGCCAGTCACTGAAGCAGAGGAAGAAGGGTTTTTGCAGAAAATGAAAGCTCAGGATTACTCAATCATTGACCAGCTAAGAAAGACTCCTGCCCAAATCTCTCTACTATCTTTGCTCATACATTCCAAAGAGCATGCCCGTGTACTAATCAAGGTCCTGAACGAGGCACATATATCAGAGGAGACCACAGTGAATCAGTTAGAGAAGATGGCCAATAGATTTTTTGAGGTAAACAAAATCTCATTTACCGATGATGAACTTCCCGAGGAAGGAGCCGGGCACCATAGGGCTTTGAACTTGATGGTCAAATGTGAGGGGCATTATGTAAAGAGAGTCATGGTTGATGGAGGCTCAAGTGTAGATGTATGCCCTCTCTCTACTTTGCAAAGTATGAAGATCAATACGGACAGAATACGACCTAGCAATGTTCGCATCCGGGCTTTCGATGACTCAGCGAGAGATACCATGGGGGAAATCAACCTCACCATGACGATTGGGCCGACGGACTTTGAGATTGTTTTCCAAGTAGTGGACATGGTCACTTCTTATAACTTTCTTCTTGGAAGTCCATGGATCTATACAGCCCGAGCTATGCCATCCACCTTGCACCAGATGCTCAAATTCGAACATGTTCAAGAAATTATTGGTCACGGAGAAGACGAGTCTTCCATTTATAAAGACCCATTAATACCATGTATTGAGGCTAAGGAAGGTTCTGAGTCCATTGTCTATCAGGCTTTTGAAGTGGTTGTTGTAGACCATGTCGAGGAAGGAAAGCCTATTCTGCATCCTCGTCTTTCCGTCACATCTGTAATGGTGGCTACGGTTATGATGAGAAAAGGTTATGAGCCAGGAAAAGGTTTGGGGGCATCATTGCAAGGAATTTCAGAGCCTATTGCTCCGTTAGGAAACCGGGGTACTTTTGGCTTAGGCTTCAGGCCAACACAAGCAGACAAAAACAAATCCAAACACCGCAAAAAGAGTGGATGGGTCTTGCAACAACCTATCCCTCATATTTTCTACACTTTTGTCAAGCCACGACTCCGAGAGGGTCAAAATTCATCGGTGCATGCAAACATTGATGAAATTTTCCATGGCCTCAGTGAGATGTTTTCTGAAGTGAATATGATCCAGGCTGGTGAAGGCACTAGTCGTGCCGATGTGCAACTAATTGACCCAGACACCATTCTCACCAACTGGGAAGCAACTCCTCTCCCCACAAGGAAGGAGTCTTGGTAGTCTGCTTTTGCAGCTTCTTTTTTGTATTTTGGGTTACTTTTAGGGTTGTAATCCAAATATCTCAGGATGATTGTTTTGTTTTGATGTTAACCCTTCTATCGTTTCGAATTCAATAAAATGCAGTTCAGTTTCCTATTAAATTTCCTATCTTTTCCTTTTCCTAATTCATGTCATTTTATTTTCATTTCAGTTTTGTTAATGTCGGCTTTAATAACATGACATGCATGCAGAATTCATGCTCAAATCTTGAAAAGCTGTCTAATATCGAAATAACGCATCAAGAGGTTGAATATGAGGAAGATGAGATTGTTAAGGAAATAAAAAGAGAGTTGGAACAATTTGAAAACAAGCCTAAGCCAAACCTCAATGAAACTGAGACGATTAATATCAGAAGTCCTGAAGAAGTTAGAGAAACGAAGATAAGCATTCACACTGAACAAAAAACCAGAGATATCTTGATTCAACTTTTATTTGAATACAGAGATGTGTTTGCTTGGTCTTACGATGATATGCCGGGTTTGAGTACTGATCTGGTGGTTCATAAGCTTCCTACATATCCTGGTTTTCTACCAATCCAACAAAAGCAACGAAAATTTAAAACAGACATGAGCGACAAAATCAAAGAAGAAATAATGAAGCAACTAAGCGCCAATATGGTTAGAGCTGTCAGATACACCACCTGGGTGGAAAATGTTGTGCCCGTGCTAAAGAAGGATGGAAAAACCAGAGTTTGTGTTGACTATAGGGACCTGAACAAAGCAAGTCCAAAGGATAATTTTCATTTGCCAAACATCCACATTCTTGTAGATAATTGCGCAAAGCATGAGATCCAATAATTTGTGGATTGCTATGCTGGGTACCACCAAATTCTAATGGATGAGGATGATGCAAAAAGACCGCTTTCACCACGCCATGGTGTACTTATTGTTACAGGTTCATGCCATTCGATTAAAAGAATGCAGGGGCAACTTACAGGAGGTCCATGACCACCATTTTTTACGACATGATGCACAAAGAGATTGAAGTATATATCGACGATGTCATCATAAAATCAAAGACACAAGCCGATCACGTGTGTGATTTGAAAAGGTTCTTTGAACGACTTCGTAGGTATGACCTTAAGCTTAATCCAGCCAAGTGTGCATTTGGGGTCCCATCTAGGAAACTCCTCGGTTTTATAGTCAGTCGGAGAGGCATCAAATTGGATCCATCTAAGATAAAGTCCATTCGAGATCTACCACCCCCGAAGAACAAAAAAGAGGTCATGAGTTTGCTCAGGAGGTTGAACTACATCAGTAGGTTCATTGCGCAGCTCACAACCACGTGCGAGCCCATCTTTAAGTTGCTGAAAAAGGATGTCACTGTCAGATGGATAGACGATTGCCAAAAGGCTTTTGACAGGATCAAAGATTATCTGTCAAAACCCCTTGTACTGGTCCCACTTGAACCTGGTAGGCCTTTGTTTTTATATCTATCAGTGATGGATAATTCCTTTGGATGCGTTCTGGGGCAACATGATGCAACAGGCAGAAAGGAACATGCAATATTTATTTGAGCAAGAAGTTCGCCGATTATGAGGTTAATTACACCCTTTTAGAAAGGACATATTGTGCCTTAACTTGGGTAGCTCAAAATTTGAGACATTATCTTTTGGCCTACACTACTTACCTCATATACAGAATGGATCCCTTGAAGTACATCTTCCAAAAGCCAATGCCTACTGGCAGGCTCGCAAAATGGCAAATCCTGCTCACAGAGTTTGACATCGTCTATATCGCTTGCACCGCGATGAAAGCATAGGCATTGGAAGATCATTTGGCAGAGAATCCAGTTTATAATAAGTACATGCCACTTAGCACATACTTCCCGGACGAAGAGGTCAACTCGATAGAGGAAGTGGTTCCAGACGATCACCCTGTATGGAAAATGTATTTTGATGGGGCTGTCAATATCAAAGGAGTTGGGATCGGGGCAATCCTCATCTCACCTATTGGACACCATTACCTTGTGACGGCCCGACTTCAGTTCTTCTGTACTAATAATACGGTAGAATATGAAGCTTGTATCATGGGTTTGAAAATGGCCATCGATCTGGATGTACGTGAACTATTAGTTATGGGAGATTCTGACTTGCTTATCAGGCAAGCCCAAGGCGAATGGGAGACTTGAGACATCAAACTTATTCCATACAGACAATGTGTGCGAGACTTGAGCAAAAGATTCAAATCTATCGAGTTCAGGTACATTCCCCGGTTTCACAACGAGCTAGTCGATGCATTGGCTACTCTAGCCTCGATGCTCCCTTATCCAGGCAACACTCATATTGATCCACTAGAAATCCAAGTTCGGAATCAACACGGTTACTGTAATACAATCGAGACAGAACCAGATGGTGAACCATGGTATCATGACATAAAACGATTCCTAAAAACAAGAGAATATCCAGAGCATGCCAAAGGAGATCAAAAAAGAACTATAAGGCAACTCGCCAGTGGTTTCTTCCTGAGTGGGGAAATTCTGTACAAGAGGACCCTAGATTTAAACTTGTTAAGATGCATAGATGTTACAGAAGCAGAGCGGATCATGAGTGAAGTGCATTCAGGGGTATGCGGACCTCACATGAATGGATATGTTTTGGCGAAGAAGATTCTACGGGCAGGGTATTACTGGCTTACCATGGAGCGAGATTGCTTTAGATTTGTTCGCAAATGTCACCAGTGCCAGATTCACGGTGACCTGATTCACTCGCCTTCTTCAGAGTTGCATCCCATGTCCTCTCCTTGGCCTTTCGTTGCTTGGGGAATGGATGTTATTGGGCCGATCGAGCCAAAGGCTTCAAATGGGCATAGATTCATTTTGGTTGCAATTGATTACTTCACCAAGTGGGTGGAAGCCGTCACTTTCAAAGCAGTCACCAAGAAAGAAGTGGTAGACTTTGTTCACTCCAACATCATTTGTCGCTTTGGTATCCCAAAAACCATTATCACTGACAATGCAGCCAATCTAAATAGTCATTTGATGAAGGAGGTATGCGAACAATTTAAAATCATGCATCGCCATTCTACCCCTTACCGGCCAAAATCCAATGGAGCAGTTGAAGCGGCAAACAAGAACATCAAGAAGATTCTTAGGAAGATGATCCAAGGTTCCAGGCAATGGCATGAAAAGTTGCCTTTTTCTCTTTTGGGATACCGTACGACTGTTCGCACATCTGTTGGCGCAACTCCGTATCTGCTTGTATACGGAACTGAAGCTGTAATACCCGCTGAAGTCAAAATTCCCTCTCTCCGAATTATTGTGGAATCGGAGATTGAATACATTGAGTGGGTCAAGACCCGATTAGAACAACTGATGTTGATCGATGAAAAACGGCTAGCAGCAGTGTGTTTCGGCCAGTTATACCAACAAAGAATGGCACGCACTTACAATAAGAAAGTGCGCCCAAGGCAGTTTGAGGTAGGTCAGCTGATTTTGAAACGCATCTTTCCGCACCAGGTAGAAGCTAAAGGAAAGTTCGCCCCGAACTGGCAAGGACCCTACATCATCAAGAAAGTGTTACCAAAAGGGGCCTTGCACTTGGTAGATAAAGAAAGACGGGTACCATACATGACTATTAACGCAGATGCAGTCAAAAGATATTATGTCTGATATATACCCATTGTAGAATTTTCACGCATTGATTTTCTAAGATTGAAGTGGCGAAGGCTATCATTTGCTCGTTATTCCAAATAGGTGTCACCCTTTTTGTTAATCCTTTTGAGCCGTATTTGTCTTCCTTGTTTCTCACTTATTGGAACTTGGGTACTTGTAAAAAAAACAAATCTCTGAGTCATTGAACTACGTCCGACCTGATTCCGAAAGGATACGTAGGCAACTTTACCCTGGGTTCGGTCCCATCAGAACAAAAAATCCATATTCCCAATACTCCAAAACTGGGGTAGAAGTTTGTTTTATTTCACGGTTTTTTCTATAAAAATGATTCCAAAAGTTGTAATTCAGTTCAAGGTTCATTTCGCCTTTTTATCTTTTAAGAACTTCTGATCGATGTTTTTTAAGAATGATTGAAGTCCCCATGCCAAAGGCATTGGATAACCTCCCTCATATAGTATCTTAGTCAAAAAAAGAAAAAGAAATGAGAGAGTCTTATCAGTGAAAACCCGTACGGGCACTATAAGGCGATAGTGAGCAGAGAAATGAAAGAGTCTTATTGGTGAAAACCCAGATGGGCACCATAAGGTGACAGTTAGTAGAGAAATGAGAGAGGTTAGTTAGCGAAAACCTGCAATGGGCGCTACTAGCCGAATAAAAGTCTTTGATTCTCCGGCATGAGCACAACCAAGACAAATTCAAGATGAACATTTGCGGCGGATTTTGAGAATTAAACAGATCAGGCATCCAGTCCAAAATGCATGTCATGATTCATTAAAGTCGACACATACCTCCAGATAAGTCTCCCTATTCCTTTTCCCGAAAAGGACACCTTTTGTTTAAGTACAGTTCTTTTTTGCTTCCAATTATTATTCTGTTTTTACACATAATTTTTCTTTGAATCCCCTTCGGTCTAATCCTGCATCAAAATCAAAGCAAAGAAAGGGCTGCAAAACTAGCTACAACTTCCCTGTAATGTCGAGCACAATTTGGGGCATATATGGTATTGACGAAGGCACGAATCCATCTCTGATCTCATTCGATAAGACAAACAAAGTGTCTAAAAAAGAGCTGAAAAGGTCGCCTAAGCAAGACCTGCACTACGGACACAAACTGATACTGGGGTAAGACAACTGAGTTTGATTTTAGAGAAAAATGCATTACCTTAGATACAAGGGTAGTGGTACCATGGACATCTGGGTATGAAACAGTTGGGGGCAATATTGTGAAGCCAAGGTCTCTAGAAAATGATACAGAGCGGCATAACATCTCGGTACCACGCTGACAGAATCGGTTCTTCGACAGCAGTGGTCGTGAATCAAGCTACTAAAGGCATCAAGGCCACAAACTAACCACCACTTTAAAAACTCACAAGTTTTTCTTTGTTTAAAGCAGAAACAAAGGAGTGCAGAATGTCGGTCCTAAGTGAACGAATGTCACCAAATGTAAGATCCTTAAAATATCCATTTTTCTTTTATTTTTAGCATGCATCACTATTGTTCACACCTCCTATTTCTGAAGCTTAATTCAGGTAGAACCGTTTCACCTAGGGGGATCTAGCTCATAGTTTCCGGGTAGAAGTACTCTTCACTCAGGGTGTTTTCTGAAGCTTAACTCAGGTAGAACCGTTTCGCCTAGGGGGATCTAGCTCATAGTTTCCGGGTAGAAGTACGCTTCACTCAGGGTGTTTTACGTAGCTTAACCCAGGTAGAACCATTTCTCCTATGGGGATTCAGCTCATAGTTTTCGGGTAGAAGTACTCTTCGCTCAGGGTGTTTTCTGAAGCTTAACTCAGGTAGAACCGTTTCACCTAGGGGGATCCAGCTCATAGTTTCCGAGTAGAAGTACTCTTCACTCAGGGTGTTTTACATAGCTTAACCCAGGTAGAACCATTTCTCCTATGGGGATTCAGCTCATAGTTTCCGGGTAGAAGTACTCTTCGCTCAGGGTGTTTTACGTAGCCTAACCCAGGTAGAACCGTTTCGCCTAAGGGGATCTAGTTCATAGTTCTGGGTAGAAGTAATCTTTGCTGAGGTTGTTTAAATACAGTTTAACTCAGATTGAACCGTTTCGCCTAGAGGGATTCAACACTTTATCGATAATACATGGTGCTAACATCCGATTCTATTTCCTTCCAGTAAGAGAGGGTACCAGCCTATGATTACATTTCCTTTCAGTTGCACAAGGTACCGATCCCTGGTTAAACTATCCTTTGTTATCAAATTTTATCTCTTTCAGCTAGTTTATACTACTATTTCTATCTGCCTTTTCAATAAATTAGATAATTTACAGATTTCTCTAATAACTCACAGAATTTTCCTAGTGCCAGACTGGGGCAGAAAAAATTTTGTTCGTTTTTGTTTGTCTTTGATGGCTTTGCAGGCTCTGTCGTATATCACAAGTGACGATTAAAGCTTGCAGTTTCGGTTTCTCATCAGAAGAAAGAAATCCTTCGATCACAAGATAGTCGGAGTTTAGCTTTGATAATGTGTCAGCATCCCAGCTTCTCAAGATTCATCTTCTCAAATTCTGATCCAGAAAGCAAGCCATCGAGATTGAGTCATAACCTTTTCTTTAAAAGAATTAAGATCCAATCTAAGGTCAACACAAGCGAGCAGGTCAAGAATCAAGATTTGACTCTAGAAGACACGTGGATAGGAATTTTTGTACTCTTAGTTTGCAGACAAATGTAGTGCTATTCTTTTTTTCTTTTGATGTAAGAAGCAGTAACATTAAGAGTAACAGCAACAACAGCAGCAACAGTAGTCTTAACTCCAGTGTCTGGTAGTCCCACCTAGCAAATTTTCCCAGAACTACACGGACCTGATTCCTTTATAGCCAAGGATATGTAGGCAACCTCAGAAGCAAGGTTCGGTCACCACCTTTTTCAAAATGCTTCCACTAGAGTGAATGTGAGCAAAAAATTGTCCATGACATTTATTTGTCTTTGCACGAAAACTCTTCATGTTCTCGAGCAAAGAGGGGCAGCTGTAAATGCCTAATTTTAGCCTATATATATATAATATGTATGTGTGTGTGTGTGTGTTTGTTCTTATTTGTGTATGTATAGGTTTTAAGAGTTGAGTAATGGTTTGATAAATGGGGTGGGGTTTGAACTAGTGTAATTTAATTAAAATTGTGCCAAAATTGGCCCAAAATTTGAGCCCAACAAGCCCAAACCCGGTCCAAAAGGGGGTTGCCAAGAAGAGCTTAAAACGACGTAGTTTTGTCTTGAAACTACGTCGTTTTGGTTAAGTGACAAGATTCAATCTCATCCACCCATCTTGATTTAATCCAACGGTGCTAGTTTGATCTTCATCCTAGGTATTTAAAGCCTAAAATCCCCAAAAAGATTTCCCATTTCCCCCTTATTTCCTCTCTCTTCTTTCCCTCTCCTTCTTCTCTCTTCTCTCTCTCTCTTCACTCTCTCTACGCCGCCCCAGCTCCGCCTACCGCCGCCTGTCGGAAATCGTCGCCACCGACGAACCACCTCCAAACACCTCCAAATTCACACCACGTAATCTCCACAACTTCCTCTTTCCATATCTCCAAACCAAATCCTAAAAAAATCCCTCAAACCCCTTGAATCTTAGATCTAGGAAACTTTCCCGTCACTTTTTTGCCCAAATTCTTGAAGCTCCAACCACTACCACCCCAAAATACCTACATCAATGGATAGAGCTCCTCAAGACCTAGCTATTGATGTCAATTCTACCCCAAAAATCCGCCGACCAAAATCCGGCCTAATTCCGGCGACCTCTCGGAACACCCTCTTTGGCATACCACCACTTTTTCGGCTTTTTGATGTGTAAAATGGTAAAATACTATTCTTTTTCATGGCTAATTTTTTTATTTTTATTTTTATTTTTTATTTTTAATTTTCAGATTTTATTTTTGTCTATTATTAATTATTTTAGCATTAGTTTTTGAAGTTTGAAATGTTAAATTTTTTGCTTTTGCACTTGTTGAAGTAGTAAAATAATTTTGTATTGATAAAAGTAAGGTAATGAAAAATACTTAAGAGTATATGGTACTTGTTTGTTTGTTTGTTTGTTTACTGCTTCAAGACTCTTTGAGTACAGCACTCAAAAGTCAAATTGTTTGGTAAGAAAATGTAGACCTTTGGACATTTTTTGAATAAAGTCTATCTTTGACTAGTGGAGAGCAGATTTTGTTTGAAATACTTGACAAGATTTGAACTAGAAAGTCTTGCTTTTTGAATTTAAGAGTAGATTTTGTAGAAAAATCTGTCAAAAAGATTGATTTTTAATTTTTTGAAATAGCTGGTTGTTTTGATATATAGAGGGGACTCCATCACACTTCCAGGGGGGGCATTTTTATAATTGCTTTGTCACAAAAACAAAACAAAAATGCAGCAGTTGAACACATGAAAAGTAAGCTGAAATGGTGAGCTTTGGGAGTGAATCTTAGAGTGCAAACTTTTAAAAAAGTATAAGTCCTCTTTAGAGTTTGTTTCTGGGTTCCCTCTCTAAGTTTTCGGGTTGTTTTAACACGGATTTGCTACTGGTTTTGCTGTTGTTTTGCTGTTGTTTTTATGTTGCTTTAGTTGTTGAACTATTGTTTATTCTTTTGCTACCAGGTAATCCTTTAAGACTCGTAATGTACGTATTTTCAGTAATGGGAACAACTTGAACATGCTGCACCATTTAAATGTGTTTGATGTGATGAATAGTTTGACAACAAAAGAGCTTGTATGTTATTGTTATGTATCAAGCATGTGATAATGTGAATATAGTCCTTCATAATACTTGAATATTGAGTTGTAAGTTTTTGAATGTGATATGTAAGTCGTTTATGGATTTTTTTTAAGCATGTTTTCAAGCTATTATATCCGAGTAACAATGCTAAGTATTCCATAAATGACTTTAGGCGTATAACACATAGCATGAGTTCGTTTTAGTTGCTGAAATTTCACTGCCAACATATGCTTCTAGGAATGTTGTGATAATATCTTTGTGAATCTGGCCATTTTGCCGGATTTGCAAAAATGGCAATTTTTGTAAAGTGGGCGTTTATACAATTGTGACTATGTAGTTAATGGTCATGAACTCAAACTAAGTAAAGAGCTAAGATTGTATCAACTTTGGGCCTTATTGAATCAAAGATAAAAGTTGGCCCATTTACCTTTAAACAACAAAATTACCCCTTTTCTTCTATATAGCATTGGGCCAATTGAAATTC
The DNA here is from genome assembly GCF_000393655.2 of Nicotiana sylvestris. NCBI lineage: Eukaryota > Viridiplantae > Streptophyta > Magnoliopsida > Solanales > Solanaceae > Nicotiana > Nicotiana sylvestris. The sequence continues at coordinate 10,697,909 of NC_091060.1, forward strand.
ATTTCTTGGCCCATTTTAATAATAAATTCCAGCAGCCCAAAAGCTCCATACAAGCTGGCCCATTTTTTTTAACAAGAAGTTGGCTCATTTCTTTTAAAATAGATAAAGTTGGTCCAACATTTATTTGCATAATTTTTCCCAACTATAAAGCTCGAAAAAATAATAATAATATCAAATTTTTCTACTATTTTAATTAACTAGTTTCCCTTTAATTAATTTAAACGTCAGGCAAATAGTAGGTGCTCTTTAACTTCACGGACTCACTTGTGTAGCGTGACGCTTAACTTTTAATAAGTTAATTCATCAATTTCATGTCATATTCAATAGTTTTAATTAATTTATAAATCTTTTGTCATAATCACGGATTCGCTTGCGTAGCGTGGTAGTGACATTTAATAAATTTTCTGAAAAAAGAGGGTTAATGTTTCCTCCAACACAATTGCAGCAATTTTTCAAAAGTAAATAACGTGCTAACAATCGTCTGTCATGACTGCAGATTCGCTTGCGTAGTACCGTTATGACTAAATAATAAATTTCGTCGATCACGCATTCGCTTGCGTAGCGTGGTTATGACATCTTATTATTCAAAAATATTCTTTAATTTTTTCTAACAATCAAGAGATAAAAGAGGATAGGTAAAACATGAAAATAATATAAATCACTGTTTGTCCAAAATTAATTCAAGTCAAGTTTATGTCAATAAAGTGACCGTGCTAGAACCACGGGATTCGGGGAATGCCTTATACCTTCTCCGCGGTCAACAGAATTCCTTACCCGAACTTTGTTTTTGTGGACCGATTAAAATAGAGTCAAACCTTCCTTTGACTAGGAATCCAAATAAATAGTGACTTGGAACACCGAAAAAATCAATTCTAAGTGGAGACTCTGAATAATAAAATAATCCCTATTCAAATTTTGTCACTTTAATTGGAAAAACTCTTTGGCACATACACATATTATTATTATTTTGAGGGGTAGAAAAGGAGGTGTGACACAAATGCCTAAGTTGTTGATTCACTGTGTTGAGTAAGAATTATGATTATTCTCGTGGAAATTGCTTTTGGTTGAGTATTGGTGCTAGTTGAGGTTTCTTTCGTGAAGTTAAATATTGGAACAAGTTTGGTTATAGCTGACTCCCTTTGCCGGGACGTATTTACTTCTTACTGTCGATTCCCTTGCTGGGATATTGTTGTTCTCTTATTGTTCCCTTGTCGGGAATCTTTTGTGATTGGTGTTGAATTATATATTGGGATTGGGTTGCATGCCGCAACAATATTATATTTGGATCGGGTTGCACGTCGCAATAGTGATATATGATATGGAACGGGTTGCACGCCACAACAGTATTTTTATGATTTAGATCGGTTGCGCGCCGCAACAATAAAGGATAAAAGTGGTTATTGTTTTGTCACAGTTTCCTATTCTTTATACTGCGAGTTTTAAATTGTTCTTTATGATTCCCTCCTGAGTTACTATTTGTAAATGATATTTCCCCGTAGCATGATCCCCCTACCATCCTTAACTGTATATTCCTGCTTTTATTTTCCAATATGTATGATATAACTCCACAGGTTTATCTGGTAGTCCGGTACTAGCCTCGTCACTACTTCGCCGGGGTTAGGCTAGGCAATTACCAGCACATAGGGTCGGTTGACTGATACTACACTCTGCACTGTGTGCATATCCTGGAGGAACAGCTTTTGGATCTTAGCTTGGGTGCCTGCCTTCAGTCCATACGGAGATCTAAGGTAGTCCTGCAGGTGTCCGTAGGCCTTGGCGTCTCCCTCTATCTTTTCTCCCTGTTTCACTTATGTAATTTAGAAATAGTGTTGCATTTATTTTCGGACCTTGTTTGTAGAATTCTTAGACCGTCTGTGGAGTTGTGACACAAGTTCTGGGTAGTCTTTGTTTAAGAAGTTGTATTGGATATATTTACATGATTTTATTGTTTCTTCCGCTTGGTTAAGATTCCGCTGTTTATAAGCTTTTGTTTCATAATTGTTAAAGGATTAAAAGTGGAAAAAAGATAATTTGTTCAAACAGTTGGCTTGCCAAGCTTTCATTAGTAAGCGCTATCACGACTCCCGAGAGTGAAAAATTCGGGTCGTGACATTATTAATCGCACATTAGTCTAATTAGGTAAGAACAAAATAATAAAGTATTAGTATCGTACAGAGAAGAAAGATTAAAATCTCAGTAAATGGTTTCAAAAACCTAATTTTGGGTAAACTATAAAATCAGCGGAGTGAAATAAGGTAGACAAGAGATCAGCACAAAATGAACCTAGACAGGATTTCAAAGGATAACAGAATCGATTAGGATCCGAAAACCCTATTTCAAGCAAACACAAATTTATAGAGCCACAAAAGCAAAGGATCGTTTAAAACATAAATAGAGACTTATGAGCCAAATCTGGATTGATTAAAGAAGGATAAAACCCTAGTTTAGGTAAGTAGAAGATTTGATGAAATAATAGACAGATTTATGAGTAAAAAAGTAAATATAGACAAAAAATGACATTAAAATGAGCTAAAGTTGAACCAAATCTGGTTCAAATCAAAGATCTGAAAATCCTGACTTTTAGGGTAAAATGAAGAATCAGGAGAATCTCAGAGATCCATACCATGAGAGACGAGGAATGAACATAGAAGGAAAGAAAATGAAAGTTCGAACCAGATTCAGTTCAAAATGAAGGAGATCGTCTTGCCTTTTAGGCAAGCTATTAGGTTACACCATAATCAAGTAGCCAGTAACGGGATGAGACCGATAAGGTAAAAAAATCATCAAGGGATTCCATATCTGGTTGGAATTAAAGGAAACTTGGAGGAGATTTAGGTGACGGCGGGCTAGGGTATGAGAGGGGTGAGGAGAGGAGAGGAGAGCATCAGAAGACGGCTGGCTGGGGTGAAAATGAATTAGGGTTGGGGGCGTTTGGTATATTAAAAGGGGTCGATTGATTTAGGGTCGTTGATCTTCTGAGATCACGGCCAAGATTAGATTTAGGCAGGGCGGGTACGGGTATTTGGGTTTGGGTTTGGGTTTGGGTATGGGTAGTTGGGTTAGGTCCGAAATTAGTTAATAAAAGGGCTAGATTTTAAATACCCATTTAATTTAATAAAATGATTTTATAAAATAATTTATAAATGAAAAAATGTGATTTGTACATGAAAATAATTTAAAATAACTACTTAACATTGTAAAAATATTAAAATTTATTTTCTGTATATATATATATATATATATATATTATATATATATATAGGCTATTATTGCAAAATATACAATTCTAGCCTTAAAATGCAAATATAATTATAAAAAAATATAATTAAAATATTTAAACACTATGTGGGCACAAATGATAAATTTAGATGATTAACTCATCATAAAATAATATGAGGGATAATTATTGGATATTTGTATAGTAAAAATGCCGAAAAAATTGGTTGAAAGCCTTAAAAATTATGGAAAAATCATAAAAATACTGTCGCGTCCCCTTTTTCCCTCCTTGCAGTGAGAGTTTCGGGTTTCGACATTCCATGGGGTGCAATGACTCATTTCATTTTTGGGAATTGGGTATTTGAAGAGTCGCCACCTAATGGATTTTGGTGCGTTAGGGCACCTAGAGTGATTAACTTGCATTACTAGAGATTAGGGTAAGGGCTCGAAATAACCTCGAGGGGAAGGTCTTAGGCACCCCTCTTGGTCCACAACTGTGGGTCCCGACCAAACTTATATTTTTACAAATTAGTCTACACAAATAATTGAATCAAATAGGTGCAGTACGTTGGAACAAGTTAAGTAGTGAGATAAAGGTTGAACAAATTATGAAGAAAAGTTTTAAACAAGAAGAAGGTTAGGGGGTAAAGAGGGGTCCTAGGTTGTTTATCCTACGGGATCACCCCACGCAATGTTCGGTAAACACTCCTCAATGAGGGGCTACACGTGACATTAGCGCGTAGTCATCATATCCCACGTCTACCCTTCTTATCCCCTTATTGGTCATACAAAGCGAGTGTTGGTCATCGATTCCTATTGCGTGCTGCTACCCGTCCCTTCTTAATAGTCCCGGAGGGAGTTAGGACCTCTTCCTATAGGTAGTTCTAGACATACCCCTAAGGCTTAAAGGCAAAATTCTAAGGCGACAGTTAAAGAAAAGCAATTTAGGACTTTCACAAAAATGGAGAAACTAAAGGCTCATAGTTTCCTCTGCAAACAAGCATACATGCAGCACGACTCAAGTACAAATAAGGTCTTTAGCAATCGAAGTCCTAAAGTAGGATTTCTAAATGATTATGCAAGAATAAACCACTTTCAGATACAGAAGTCACAACCTATTAGTTTCCTAGGATCTCTTTTAAAAACTCATTAGGATTCAGAAATGTTGAGTGACAGAAACAGCTTCAGAGCATTGCAAGTTTTGAAAATGCCCTAAGACTTGGCTACATGCAGGACTGATACTTATGTTAATGCAGAAACAAGCAAGTTTTGAAATAATCTCTTTTAAACCTACATGCAGGATATCTAATGAGATTACAATAGTTTTGAAATGACTAATTTTAGAAAAAAGAGTTATTGCCCGGTTTTGAGAAGTAAACTAGGTGAGGTACATTTCATCTATTAGGCTAATTCAAATTACCAGATAGAATTGCGAATTAGATCATGGTATCTAGGCGTATTACTGCTTTTAGTCAACTTGCAGTAATATATGAAAGGCCTGCTGAATCGGAATTACACCCTATAGGCATGGTATCTACACTTGAGTTGATTTAAAACATGATGACTTGGAACCTAGAAACATGGTTTCTACATGACAAATGCAGGATTTAAGAACATGATTTGTATCTAATGCAAGTGACATTAAAAGCGAAGTCCTTATAGGCATGGTTTCTATTATGATGCAAATGAGATTGAAAGCGAAACCCTATAGGCATGCTTCTACTATGCAAATGCAATCAGATTCAACAGGAACAGAAACCCTATAGGCATGTTCTCTAGTGAGTGAGGTAAGCAGATTCGAAATTAAATCCTAAAGTAGGATTCCTACCCAAGTTATCCTATAAAGTATACATCTACCCACCTTTTCACTAAATGCCCCAAATATCTGTTTACAAATTATTACAAGCCAACAAATGAATTACATAAGTGAAATAAAAATCAAGAAGCTATTTTATAGAGAGCTTGCAATCAGGCCATAGTTACACAAAGCCTCCAATGGTCTTTCAATCTTTGTTTCCATAGACAAATCAGAGTCTAGGTGCATCAAAGTTCCCTAAGGGTCTTAAGGACTCCGGGCATTGCTTACACCTAGACTTAATAGCCAAGCATTGAACCAGTGCAGTGTGGAAAGCCAGCCTCAGTATGCCAGAGTTCCAAGGGTTCTCAAGGGGATCCCAAGGCAGTACACATACTAGAGAAGGCAGAACTTATTAACTAGGAGTAGAGTGAAAGTGCAGGACACATGTTTGAAAAGAGTTTGTTAAAAAACTGGACTGAAAGGTCCATTTTGAAAGCAATTAGTAACAGAAATGGTTGAAAGAAGTTGGATTAGTAAAATAAAGTTCAATCACTTCAGGGTAAGACCACACAGTAAGTGGATGAATTCAGTAATCACACATGGGGTTAAGGGGGTTTGGGGATACATATACATTGACTGCAGACACCTGACCCCAGCAGAAGTATTAGGACTGGTATGGATATGCTTAGAGATAGTTGGACACTGGCATAATCACAAACCATTCATGAACACATAGAGGAGGGACAGGGGATTTTGGATTCACAAAGTGGTAAGTGCACAGTAGGTAAAAGAATACAATTGTCCAGGCATGCTTGAATCACACAAAGGTAATACATGAATTTAAAGGGAGGGGAATCATATCAGCATGCTTAGATACAGACTTCACAACAAAACCACAAGTAAAAGCAGGCCAGAAATAAAAGAAACTGAACAGGAATAGAAACATGTTGTTGTTGAGACTTTAAATTAAACTAGGACATACCAGTGAAGATAGAGGTAAGCAAAATGAAAGAACCAAGGTTTACAGATGATTAGCCTTGGCTTGCAGCCGGCTAATAGTAGTAGAATAACACAAAGTTTTTTAAGTAAGAGAGGGGTTTTTGAAAGCCAAGTCTCGTCTTGTTAATGAAAGACTTAGGGTATTTATAGCTTTGAGAATAGGTAGAAAATAAGGTAACAATTAAAGGTTTACCACAATTATGGAAGTAATCACAATTAGAATCCAATTAATACAAGTACTCCCCTTTAATCAAGGAATTACAGCTTAAACGGATACCAACAGGGATAACCAAGGAAAGAAAATCAGTTGAGAAATACTGGATTTTACCATACAAGAGGTAGTAAAAGTATATAGCATATGATTGAGTTTAAGTACAGAATACACTAATTAAGGAAAGGATTCAGCAAGAATGAAGCACCACAACAAATAAGGAAATGGAATCAATCAACTTAAACAGCCGAGTAAAATTTTAGGGTTTTATAAGAAAATCTTGCAATCAAACCATAAAATAAGGAAATCAGGATGAATCAAGAGGGAGTCATGATTTTGTACTTCAATATATAAATAGAGAAGAATGAACAGGCGTAGCAGACATGCAAGGTCAGCCATATCGATAGAAAGAAGCAAGAGATGAGCAGACCAGATGGACACAATCAAACAGAAGTGACACGGGTAGTCTAAGGGCTCAGTAGAAAAACCCATTCGAAGCATGGTAACCAATAGAAACTTAACAAAGTCAAGTAGTCATGGCTAACACAGAACCAGGGTGAATAAAACCAATCTAACACACAGAAACAAATAAAGAAAATCAGGCCAACACACAGAAACAAGTAAAGAAAATCTTTATGAAATTAGGGATTTTTAACAGAGTTGAGTTAAAAAGTAGTAAGAACCTAGAATCGGTCAAGATAAACAAAGAAAAAGGTTTAGTCATAAAGAAATCAGTCGAAACGGGTATAGAAAGAACTCCGAAAACCCTAGTTTTTCAAAGGGAGTAAAAATGGTTTAAGTAGAAGATCTTTCAGAAGAAAGCTCGAGAATAAGCAAGTCACAGAAGGAGATAGGCTTAAAGCATAGAAATAACATAGATTTGAGAGATTCAGAAGAGAGTTAGGGTTTCAAAAAGAAAACCAAGTAAAAATTAAAGGAACCTGTTGAAACTTCACCGATCGTGACATATAAGGTGCGATTTTGCCCAAAATCACATTGGAGACCCATAAGTAACAGGAACAGAAACTCTAGATCCAAATCGACATGGCCTAGGACCCTTGAGGGCCTTTGAGATGATGAGCAGGGTAATGAGAGACTTATTGGAGGCTTGGGTTTGAAAGGGTGGTCGCCGGAGATGACCGGAGAAGGAGGCGGTGAAAAGTGATTAGGGTTAGGTCGAGAGAGAAGAGAGACGAGAGCATCTGAGGGCGGCGCCCTTAGAAAAGTGATTAGGGTTAAGGGGGTCTTTCAGAATTAAAAAGGAAAGGTTGAACGAGGGTCGTTGATCTAAGAGACCAACGGCTAGGATTTACGATGGCTTGGGTCGGGTAGACGTGTATAGGATCTTGGTCGGGTGGTTTGGGTGTGAAATTGGGCTGGAGAGGGGTCCAATATTTGCTATAATTTAAAGCCAAATTTGGCTGTTATTTAAATAGCCAATTTCACCTATTTAATTTATAAAAAATAACATGCAATTTCTAGAAAATAAATTTAAGGTGCCAAAATGATTTGAAATACATAATTAACAATTTAAAAATACAAGATCCAATTTTATGCATATAAAACATAATTAAATCTTAAAAGGGCTAATATTGCAATTATGTGCAATTTAGCTTTAAAAATACTAAATGTAATTATAAAAATATATAAAAATTACCTTAGCCATATTTTGGAATAAATATAGAAATTAAATAGATGAATTATCAAAACAATAATTTTGGAAACAATTATTGGGGATTTTATGGATAAAAAAGGAGAAAATAAGTCAATTTAATCCCTTAAAATTATGAAAAAAATAATAAAAACCCTGGACATGCTTATATATGCATATATATGCTATTAGAAGGTAGTTATGAATATTTAAAATATATAAGAAAAAATTGGGTATCAACAGCTGCCCCTCTTTACCCAGGAAGGATGAAAGAGTTTACGGGTAAAGACATGATGGCCAATTTTGATCGGACGGGATTTTTTGAAAGATAGAGGCTGAGCTTCGGTTTTCGAGTTGCCTACATATTCCTGGTCTTATAGTAATCTGACCATGTGTAGTTCTGGATTCACCTGCGGAGTATGCCGATGAAATATTTTAAGAACGGACACGAGGTGTGGAAGCGGTTATGGTGAGCATTTAAGGCTCGGGACTATTGGAGGGAACTGGAGCGGGATTACTCCTACTAGAATAGAGGTTGCTTACTGATTACCTGCAGGTAAAAGATGATACAAATGTATTTGCGGAAATTTAAACATGATGCAAATTCCCTTTGAACAATGAAGGTTGTCTTTGAACGGTTAAAGATGACGTCCTTAGACCATGACATCATGGGCCATGAATTGTTTAATGAGGGATTCGGAGGCCATGAAATGATGTTCTCGGGCCATGAAAATGGTGCCTCCGAACTATGATGCCTTTGAATAATGACATGCAAATTTTGGGAGATCCTCAGGCCATGGCATGGTGTCTTCAGGCTATGAGGATGGTGCCTTTAGACTATGACACCCTTAGATAGATTGGTGATATTTCAGCCCATGATATGCAATAGTATGATGTAACAAGACAAGGCTTAGTCTTGTAAGGTTGAAGGCAAAGCTTAGCCCAAAAGAGAAGCGAGATAAATAATGTTTGGGATAGCGCTTATTTTGAAGAAAATTGGAGACAGTGCTTAGCCTCAGAAGGTATAATGTTATCCTTATGCAGATTGGAAGGTGGAATAGTAGCCTTATGCAATGCCGATGCAGGTGGAGGTAGAGCTTATTTTCGGAAGGCAGAATGGTAGCCTTATGCAGATTGGAAGGCGGAATAGTAGTCTTATGCAATGCAGATGCATATGGAGGTAGAGCTTAACCTTGGAAGACAGAATGGTAGCCTTATGAAGATTGGAAGGCAGAATAGTAGCCTTATGCAATGCAGATGCAGATGGAGGTAGAGCTTAACCTCAGAAGGCAAAATGGTAGCCTTATACAGATTGGAAGGCAGAATAGTAGCCTTATGCAATGCAGATGTAGATGAAGGTAGAGTTTAACCTCGGAAGGCAAAATGGTAGCCTTATGCAGATTGGAAGGCAGAATAGGAGCCTTATGCAATGTAGATGCAGATAGAGGTAGAGCTTAACCTCGGAAGGCAGAATGGTAGCCTTATGCAGATTGGAAGGCAGAATAGTGGCCTCATGCAATGCAGATTCAGATGGAGGTAGAGCTTATACTTGGAAGGCCAAATGGTAGCCTTATGCAGATTTGAAGACAGAATAGTAGCCTTATGCAATACAAATGCAAATGGAGACAACGTTTAGTCTCAGAAGGCAGAATGGTAGCCTTATGCAAGAAATAAGATAACAAACAATAGTAGAGTTTTCTTAGCTGACGACAGATTGTGGCGTTGTGATTACTGGGAGCATTGTGACATACAGAACATTGTTGGTGTGTGCTGATAGCAAATGCTAGCGAGTGCAATGGTTCTGAGAATCGTGTTCTTGAACAATATTTGTCCTATGGGCGTACAGTATGTTAATAATTTCACAATCCTAGTGTCTGCATTCAAAGAAAAATCGTGAGTTTTGTAAGGGGGAAGGTTAGCTCGTATCCCTGCTAGCTTTTCTTGA